>NW_005371230.1:1100647-1110017 GCF_000412655.1 Myotis brandtii | reverse complement strand
GTTTAATATATATATATATGTATATTATATATATATTGCTCTGGATAGTCTATACTTGTTTTGAAGGGGTGCCTCAGTTTGTAAGTTCTGGTTAGCAGAATTCTCTATGTTTGCACTTGCATAATTGCTGTCTCTACAGGATGGCCACGCCCCCGCTTTGATACTGGAAAATCCAGCATGAAATTGCTGCAATGGCACAAATCAGTGCAGGCATATGAAGCAATTAACCAGCAGGCTGTGCCTGCAAAGCTGGTGTGCAGGCTGATGCTCTAACCACTGGTCCATGCTGGCCAGGGCTACACCACAGTTTTTTTATGCATTCATCTATTGGTGGGCATTTACGTTGCTTTTATGTCTTGGCTATTGTATATAATGCTACAATCAACATAGGAGTGCATCTATCTTTTTAACAGTGTTTTGGATTTTTTCAGATAAATACCCAGACGTGGAATTGCTGGGTCATATGGCAGTTCTATTTTTAGTTAATTTTGGAGGGAACTCCGTACCCCGTACTGTTTTCCACAGTGGCTGCTGGGATTTGAATGGGTTTACCCGTGGAGGCCTTAGAAATGACCATCCCTGGCGCTAGGAAACTGAACGTTCCTAGGACAGTGGTAGCAGCAGTCAAAGCTCTTTTTATACCTTGCAACGGGGAAAATGTAAAACTGCAATAAATTGCTCTGAATTGAGTAATTTGATAAATTGGGGTTAGGATATTGTTGGGGTTACAGAACTGGATATTTTATAAGAGCCTCCTAATCTTTGCATTTTATGAATCTTGCCATTGGATTAGAAACAGTTTGAAGGAAGGGCACATGTGTGAACCTTAAATGCTTTTGGCTTGTCCAAGTATATGAGAAGTTATTATAAAATGTTCCATAATGATTGTTACACAATGAGATTTACTATAAAGGTTGTCATGTTTTACAAAAGAAAATGAAGGCAGCTTCCAGGTGTTTAATATATATATATATGTATATTATATATATATTGCTCTGGATAGTCTATACTTGTTTTGAAGGGGTGCCTCAGTTTGTAAGTTCTGGTTAGCAGAATTCTCTATGTTTGCACTTGCATAATTGCTGTCTCTACAGGATGGCCACGCCCCCGCTTTGATACTGGAAAATCCAGCATGAAATTGCTGCAATGGCACAAATCAGTGCAGGCATATGAAGCAATTAACCAGCAGGCTGTGCCTGCAAAGCTGGTGTGCAGGCTGATGCTCTAACCACTGGTCCATGCTGGCCAGGGCTACACCACAGCTTTTTTATGCATTCATCTATTGGTGGGCATGTACGTTGCTTTTATGTCTTGGCTATTGTATATAATGCTACAATCAACATAGGAGTGCATCTATCTTTTTAACAGTGTTTTGGATTTTTTCAGATAAATACCCAGACGTGGAATTGCTGGGTCATATGGCAGTTCTATTTTTAGTTAATTTTGGAGGGAACTCCGTACCCCGTACTGTTTTCCACAGTGGCTGCTGGGATTTGAATGGGTTTACCCGTGGAGGCCTTAGAAATGACCATCCCTGGCGCTAGGAAACTGAACGTTCCTAGGACAGTGGTAGCAGCAGTCAAAGCTCTTTTTATACCTTGCAACGGGGAAAATGTAAAACTGCAATAAATTGCTCTGAATTGAGTAATTTGATAAATTGGGGTTAGGATATTGTTGGGGTTACATGGTGTGGTATACAACCAAAAGTTAGTTTAAAAAAATATTTCAAATAAATAATAGATGCTGAATGAACATCCTCTCTGTATGATAACCAAACTTTCCCACTATGATATTGGTGTGATTAAAAAAAAAAGATTTTTTTCTCAATGAAAATAAAAATGGTAGATTAAAAGAAGTTAAAATTACTGGCAAATTTCATGTAAGTTCAGAGAAAGAGACCAAATCTTTCCCCTTGAATTATTTCATGTAACAAAAGTGATATCAACTACGTGATGGATGTTATACATGATGTAAACGTTGGACAATGATTTTCAGAACACTTCCCTCTTCCTACTTAGACATAGACTTAAAAAAAATATTTTTTCATTTAGTTCCCACAGTGAGATTCAGATTCTTAGATTCACGACGAGACTGCATAATTGTTCTCCGTTTGAGGGCTAAGGTCTTTACATTAAGAGTAAATAAAAAAGAAAGTATGTGATTTTTTTTCATAATAAGAAGCAGAATTTAAGCAGATGAAGAACATGTTGGGCCTGAATCTGCTTAAAAGAAGAAAAATTCAGGCAGCTGATTTTATTCTTTAGATTAATAGGACTTTTTCTGCTAAAATTCCAGCACTGTGCTGTTTTGGGGGACAGGAGTGGGGAGAGTGCTTGAAAACCCCAGAACTGGCGCTGAATCCAGGCCCCTCTTGCTTCCTTCCGGTCTACTGTTGGGTCACATGATCTGTTGGATTCTGCTTCCAGCATGTTTATTAAAGTCACCATACAAATGAAGACGTTTCAACTTCTTGAACTTACAGAAACAGGAAATTTGGTGTCACAAACTGGTGGACTCCATAAGCCCGTGGAATGGGGGAGAATGGACTAGTTCCATCGTGAAAGAACAACTGGAAAGAGAGGAAGGTTTTTATGCTTGAGCTGCTACCTGACTTCGCTAGAATCTCATTAAAATCAACCACATCTCCCAGGCAAGACGATTTGCAAATAGCAAATGGCACGCAAGGCTGGGGAAAATGAGCCACGGTGGTCATGCTTGAAATCAGCGTGAAAGGCAGAGGTCCACCTCACAAGCACTGACTCTCTCAGACCTGGGTGAGGAGAACACCCCGTTCCTTTTCATTTATTCTTAAAGGCGGGGTGTCTTTGAAACCAGCGCCACCTTTCCCATCGTTCGCTGTGTCCCGAAGCCTCCTCTTCGATATTTCTTTAATGTTGTCAGAGACTTAGAGTCACTCCCAGCCACGCGAGCTGACACATTGAATCAAGAATTGAATGTCCGTTTCAATTTACATTACATAACACAGGCTACTTTATATTTATATAAATAAACTCAGTCCAATCCAACGTTTTATTCCTGCCACTGTGATTCCTTTATTGGGTTCACGCACATGTCTCCCAGGTTTCTGTTGATATAAATCGGTTCTTGGGCGTGTACGGCTCCCTCACAGGCCATATTTTGTACCTGTTGGGGCCTGTTGGAAATGTTTTAAAATTTATTTTTCAATTACAGTTGACATACAATATTATATTAGTTTCAAGTGTGCAGCATAGTGATTAGACATTATATACCTTATGAAGTGATCACCCCAAAACATCTAGTACCCATTTAGTACCATGCATAGTTATTATAACATTATTGACTGTACTTTGCATCCCCAGAACTATGTTTATAAATGCCAATTTGTACTTTTCATTCCCTTTCACCTTTTCTACCCATTCCCCCCCAATCCCTCTCCCACCTGATGAATATCAATTTGTTCCCTGTATCTATGAGTTTGTTTCTTTGTTTTTTAGACTCCACATGTAAGTGAAATCACATGGTGTTTGTCTTTCTCTGTCTGACTTATTTCACTTAGCATAATCTCCTCTAGGTCCATCCGTGTTGTTACAAATGGCAAGATTTCGTTCTTTTTTCTTGCTGCGTAATATTCCATTGTATATATGTACCACCGCTTTTCTTTTTAATCCTCACCCAAAGAATGAGGATATTTTTCCATTGATTTTAGAGAGAGTGGAATGGAGTGGGGGCAGAGGTGGGGGGAGAGAAACATCAATGTGAGAGAGACACATCAATTGGTTGCTTTCCACATGTGCCCCAACTACAGATAGGGATCAGACCTGTAACCCAGGTAGGTGCCCTTGTCTGGAAATCGAACCAGGGACCCTCTGGTGTGCAGGCTGATGCTCTAACCACTGGTCCATGCTGGCCAGGGCTACACCACAGTTTTTTTATGCATTCATCTATTGGTGGGCATTTACGTTGCTTTTATGTCTTGGCTATTGTATATAATGCTACAATCAACATAGGAGTGCATCTATCTTTTCAACATTTTGGATTTTTTTTTTCAGACAAATACCCAGAGGTGGAATTGCTGGGTCATATGGCAGTTCTATTTTTAGTTAATTTTGGAGGGAACCCCGTACCCCGTACTGTTTTCCACAGTGGCTGCTGGGATTTGAATGGGTTTACCCGTGGAGGCCTTAGAAGAGACCATTCCTGACGCTGGGAAACTGAACAATGAGATGCAGCCGAAAAGGGCTGTGGTGACTGTTAAAGGATGGATGACTGTCGATGCTGTGATCGCACGAGCTTGTGCCCAGTGGCAGCCAGGAGGAAGGGAAGTGAGATGTGACGTGGGATCCGTCGGGCAGACTGTGACCATGAGAGCAAACCAGGCCTGTGTATCCCTCACGGCCTCCCGCCAGAGGGCTCCACCGCGTAGCTGCGCACTCGCACTTGCCTGGCCCCGAACCCAGAGCAGCCGGAGGAGGAGGTTGGCGGGACCCGGAGGGGCAGGCGCCTGGCTGCTGCCCCACGCCAGGGGCACGTGGGCAGATCAGCGGCCACGCGTGTGAGCCCACACGCTGCTCGGAGCCCTGCGCTGACCCTCAGGGCGGAAAGACAGGCAGAGCCTTCCCTTGTGACTTCCAAGTGTCGCGCCCATTTCTCTGGTGGTCAACCCCGACTCGGAAACATGCGGGGAGAGGTGCTGGGGATGTGTCCCAGCTCAGCTAAAACATCACGGCGCAGTCACCAGAGAAACAGAGAATCAAGATTGCCTGTCGCCATGGCGTTGACATTGTAGTGAGAAAATGGATTAAGGATATATACATATACATGTCTAAATATGTTGTGTGTGTGTGTTATTGCAACCTTCTGAGATAAGCACTGATATTATCTCCATTGCACAGATGAGGCCACTATAGAACCAGCTTGAGCATTTTGCCCTCGTCCCACAGCCAATGAGACCCAGATCCCAGCCCTGGATCAAGGCGGTGAGCGACAGAAGCCCATGGCACTGCCTGCTGCTCTCCGGCTTATTCTGCATAAAGCCTTCCCCAAGCTCTCTCCTTGCAGGTGCAAGCTCAGGCCTTCACACTGCTCTGTCCTTTAACTGTGCTGTACCTACCGATGATGATCTCCAACTGCATAGAAAATGGATAGATAACACGCATGTGTCATGCACACGTTCCATGCACACTCACTTCAGGGGCTGACAGTGCCCATGGAGCTGGCCCCGGCGACTTCCTGTTCTGTTGGCTTCATGCCTTGGACAGTCAGAGCAAGTGTGTGTATTCCTGGCCTGAATCTTTTCTCAACTGCTTTTGTCACTTCGTTGAAATGCAGTGCAGGAAAGGGAGAGCAGCCAGGGCTCCTTGGAGGGTCGCCCGTGTGCCAACTGGTGATCACCCCATAACCCAGACGGGTCAGGGCCAGGATCAGCCGGGGAGAGGGAGGGTCAGTGCGAAGGGGTCAGATGGCACTGGGCACAGACCTGCTCTGAAGGAGGGTCTCCCCGGAGGGTTATTACGTGAATTCCTGCAGTTCGTTCAGCCACGGGGAGGTCTGAGAGACTTGGAACTTCAGGCCTCAGTCCCGTGTTTTCGTGTGCCCCCCGAATGAAAGGGACCTTTGTTGACTTTAAGATTTCTTTAACATTCAGCCGCCGGTTCCTGACATGGAGGGGAAAGAGGCCCCGCCCACCTGCCATCAGCTTGGCATTCGCTGTGTCGGTTCCTGTGGAAACACTGGATGGACCTTGTTTTGTGGTTGGTTGGGTTTCCCCTTTTTTAAACATCGTTACCATTAGGTCTGCAGTATTTCCTCAAATATGTGAGAGGAAGGGAGTGGTGATTTCCTAAAGGAAAGTATTCATATTTTTAGACTGAAATCTGCTTTTACAAAGCTTTCCTTTGAGAAAAAAAAAAGCATGAAAAGAAAAAGAAAGTTCTGAACAACAGAAAGTACCTCTTAAACCATAGTTAAGTCAGCAGAGTTTATGCAACATAGTGCAATGTAATGAGAAAGAGATGAGCAATTGTGTTTTAAAAGATGACCCAACACAGTATTTCTAGATTGTAGAACACCAGCCCGAACCCCCCTGTGTCCTGAATTCCCTTGTTTTAGGCTCATGAGTGAGCAGAGTCCGGGAGAGCCAGTCCCGTGGAGCGAATGACAGCATCGGTTCACGCTGTGAGTCGTGGACGGGGAGGAGGGGGTGTGGGGAAGAACGGAGAGAGGCCTGGGAGAGATGCTGTCCTGTGGCGACACCACCCAGCTGTTTGTCATCACTCATGACAGGTTACGGCTCCGGGGAGTCCTGAAGGCCGTCTGGTCCAGTGTTGCTCGTATTGTTGACCTGGAGGTGGGGCCCAGGAGCGCACATGCTTAACACGCAGCCCAGACGAGTTAGTCCGAGGCCCAGGTGGGACAACGGCCTGTCACAAAACGAGAAGTCGGGGATCTGAGAGGTAACGGGACCCACACTGGCATCTGATTTAAAGTGGAACCTGAGACATGCGCTTAGAGTGACACTGTGCTGTGCACACCTGGTGTCGACAGGTGGACACGGCCTCTATGACGTGCTTTATGGGCTCTGGGAAGACATCCCCAGCTCCATCCCTCTCTGCCTTCAGGATGGAATTAAAGAGGACACAAAGCCATCATGTCTCGGTTGTAGATAAGAAGTTAGCATTGACATCCCAAATGCTAGAGGGATGTGATGATGGGGAATTATCCATTTCCGAGCAGATGGTGATCCTGGAGGAAGAGGGGGTGTGAAGTGGCACGGGCCTGGAAAGGGTGCCCTGGATGGAGGGGTCACAGGTCACACGGCGAGACCAGCTGGAAGAGAGGAATTTTGTTTTCTGATTGTTTTGTTTGTTAATACTCGCCGGGGATATTTTTTCATTGATTTTTAGAGCGAGTGGAAGGGAGGGAGAGGATGAAACAGAGGGGAGGGAGGGAGAGAAACATTGATGTGAGAGAGACACACCGATTGGTTGCCTCCTGCACATGTCCTGACCAGGGCTAGGGGAGCAAACCCACAACCCAGGTACGTGCCCTTGACCAGGAATCTAACCTGAGACCCTTCGGTGGGGGGGGCCAAAGCTCTAACCACTGAGCATGCCAGCCAGGGCTATTTTCTAAATTTTTATCACAAAAGTCTCAAACATTTAGAAAGATTAAAATAATAGTATATTTATCCTCAGATATCATCTATGTTAAAGAATTTTAACCACACTCCCATTTTTGCATTGTGTGTGCGTGTGCGTGTGCGTGTGTGTGTGGCCGGGGGTGCAGCTCCTCTCGGATTGCAGAGTGTAAGACGGAGAATGCCAAGACGCAGCGAGGTGAGAAGTCACTCCTGCTCACGGGTGGGGAAGGGGGACCAGCCCCGAGGCCCCTGGATCTCAGACTCCGTGCTTCCCCCTTGAACGTAGCCTGCTATTAGCTGCCGTGACTCACGCCCGGCACTTTGATCACGCTTTTGACATCCGGTGGTTTCCCGTAATGCATATGATTTCCATGTCGTCCTCCCTGGGGTCAAGGAAATAGGAAAATAACAGGGCGAGGAGACCACAAGGGCATGGATCTCCTCAAAGCAGCGTGTGGCCCTGGAGCCAAAGCTCAGAAGATGCGGCGCTGCTCCTCTCCTGTGACCTTAGACTTCGTTTGAAGTTTTGAACAGGAAAAGCTGGAAAAATTAACTTGAGGCTGTCGACTCGCAGGGAGAGCCAGGCACTGCCGGGCCCCACGCTCATCCTGTCCACACGGAATCCTGCGGAGCCCAAACCTGCTTGCGCCTCTCCAGGAGCCAAAGCTCAGAAGATGCGGCGTTGCTCCTCTCCTGTGACCTTAGACTTCGTTTGAAGTTTTGAACAGGAAAGGCTGGAAAAATTAACTAAAATTAACTGAGGCTGTCGACTCGCAGGGAGAGCCAGGCACTGCCCTGGGAGAGCGTGGGCCGCGTGTGCCAACCCCCAAGCTTATCCTCTCCACGCGGGACCCTGTGAGCCCTCACCTGCTTGCGCCTCTCTGCTCTGGGCTCTGCGCCCCCCGCTGTTTCCCAGCCTCTGCACCCCCACCCCACCCAGGACTCCTCCTTGGTGGCACTTTCACGCGGGCTGCCAGTTCCTGTTGATCTGCTTCTCCCGGGAGCCCCGCGTCACAGTGAGGAAACTGTTTTCATCGCCTGTGGAGGCGGCGTGAGCTCAGCCCCGCCACCTGCAGACGCGCAGTCCTGCGTGTGGAACGAGCCGCCAGAAGCCAGAAGCGCGCACAGGCCTGGGGTAGCCGGGCTTCATGCACGCGGAACAGTGCGGGCGGGTGCGTGGATTTTACTTGACAGTTTGTTGTTCAGGAGTGAGAGGCGAGTGAGGGAGGTCAGCAGGTAGATGGGGACCATGGGACACCGGCTTCAGTGCCGTTAAGACGAGGCCTAAGCAGGTTGGAAGGCGCCGAGGGGCTAGCGAAGGAGCTCATGGTGGCTTTTTCCCAAACGAAGACTGACTGGAGCTCTGAATGGAGCTCGGTGCTGTGGTGGCAGGGAAGCGGGGGACAGACGGCGATGGAGAGAGCACAGGGCCAGGGGGGACACGGGCAGGGCCGGGCCAGGGCTCTAACCAAGGGCAAAGGTGATGACTTCAAAACAAGCTCAAATTCCATGTTCAGCCTGCGAAGGCCTTTTCCGGTCTCTAAGGAAGAGGTTAAAAAAAAAATCCCAAAACCTTTAATGTATTTTTTAACTTAAACATAACATAAAATTTATTATTTTCTTACTTTATTTTTATTGTTGACACTATTACAGATGTCTCCATTCCCTGTCCCTTTGCTCACCTCCACCCAACCCCCAACCCCTAAAATTTATAGTTTAACCATTTAAAAACTGTTTTTAAAATCGCAGTAAATACACACCACATAAATGTACCATTTTGAGCCTCTTATAAGCGTACAGTTCCGTGGTGTTAAGTACATTCACATTGTTGTGCTACCACCACCGCCATCGCCTCCGGAACTTGGCTCATGTTTAAATCGGGTTGTTGTTGTTGTTGCTGCTTAATTGTAGGAGCTCTTTATATTCTGGAGATTAAATTTCCAAGAGTTTTAGCAGTGTCCTCTTAGGCTTGGCCAAGGGTTGATCTAATTAAGATATACTCATTTCTCCTTTTCGCCCCAGGAACAAGTCCAGGCTCATCTGTGGGACAACACCAAGCCCTCTGCGCACACTCCAGGCACACCAGCTCCTCACACGTTCCTCAGCATGCCTGCACCTTCCCTCTCCAGGGCTCCGGGACAGCCTCTGCTTGGGCCTTCTTCCCCCAGCCATCTCCACCCTGCAGTGTTTGATTACTTTCCTTTTATTTAATATTTACTTTAAAATTTTAATTATTATTTTTTAAAAATA
>NW_005371230.1:1089967-1100489 GCF_000412655.1 Myotis brandtii | reverse complement strand
GGAAAGGAGAGGGAGAGAGAGATAGAAACATCGATGATGAGGGAGAATCATTGATCAACTGCCTCCTGCACGCTGTGGGTCGAGCCCGCAACCTGGGCATGTGCCCTTGACTGGAATTGAACCTGGGACCCTTCAGGCCGCAGGCCAACGCTCTATCCACGGAGCCAAATGGGCTAGGCTTGATTAACTTTTCAAAATCCATCTCAAATGCAAGTCTTTCCATTTCCATTCAGAATAATTTCTTTTCATTTCTGGAGTAGTTGGTCTTCAAACTTTTTGGTCCAACAAACCCTCACAAGATTTTGTCTAGGCCCTTGCAGATGATCAAGTTGACACTCCCAATTTTTAAATCATGTTTAAATAGTTGCACAAGATTTCATTGCCAGATTATTATACAACAGGTAGTTTAAAATACAGATTTTATCTCTCTTAAATGGAATCTAAGCGGCATTGCAATTTGATCTTTGCCTTTAGCCATTTAAAAAAAATGCAAGAACAAGCTTTTCTTTAATAGGAACAGAATGAAAGTGATAGAAAGCAGCGAGTGTAAATGTAGGCAGGTTCCAGAAAGAGAGCCGGCCTCTGCTTCTCTGATCGTGGCTTGAGGCAGCAGCAAAGCCACAGACTGTGTCAGAGGGCAGAGAGAATGTGTCCCCTGCCCTCCTCGTGCCCCAGGGAGGCCCCAGATCCCGGAGAAGAGATGGCTGTGGGATGGGCTGCTAGATAGTGGCAAAAAGTTTTCTACCCTCAGCATGTCACAGAACCAGCAGGATGATTCTTGCGTGCCCAGGAGGAGCCCAGGATTCAGGGAGAGGACCCCCCAACTGGAAGGAGCGCGTGGATTAAAAGGAAACTTTTTCTGTAATGACCCGTGTAGACCAAAGGACAGGGGCCAGGCAGGTAACGCCTGCCTAAGCAGATGCCTGTGTGGACAGACGGCACTGAGGCCTGGTGACTCCCCTCCCCTCTGGACGCCTTGGAATCATGCATGACTCCTGGTACTCCCCACCCGAACCTAGACACAACCTCAGCAAAGGGTTGAATGAGATCAAGCTTCTAATGTAATGGTGATGGTGCAATGGTGGCTTGAAAGATAAAGTACTATGGGTTAAAGAAGAAGAAAGCTACATGTCTTACACATCTGAGTGTATAAGAATAAAACATACTGGGAGACAGACTCACCACAGATGTATAGAGCATTTTATTCTTGCTCCTCTAATTAGACCTGATTCTTGCTCCTAGAATGGGGGTAGTATCTGCATTAAGTGAAAAATGAAGTGTTTACGCGCTATTGTTTGTGGAATAAGTGTGTGTGTGTGTGTGTGTGTGTGTGTGTGTGTGTGTGTGTGTGTGTGATATATGTAAAGAACCATTTTGGTTCTGGACAACTCAACCAATATTTCTACTGTTTGAGCTGATCAATTTATGCCCTTTTTGGTCTTCTTTTGGAATCACACTTAAAATGCCCTCATGAGTGTTGGGAAGAAAGTATGCTCACTGAGGGAGAAAACAACTTAGAAAGCAAAATAAGAGGAAAACATGGAAACTGGAGAAGATACAAAAGTAGTAATGGCCGAACCGGTTTGGCTCAGTGGATAGAGCATCGGCCTGCGGACTCAAGGGTCCCAGGTTCGATTCCGGTCAAGGGCATGTACCTTGGTTGCAGGCACATCCCCACTAGGGGGCGTGCAGGAGGCAGCTGGTCGATCTCTCTCATCGATGTTTCTAACTCTCTATCCCTCTCCCTTCTTCTCTGTAAAAAATCAATAAAATATATTTTAAAAAAAATTATAAAAAAAGTAGTAATGATTATGAAGGGATTCATGAGGGGAATTTCTAGCATATGGGAACCAGAAGGCAGTAACAGGTCAGCTCAAGTTCACTGGGCCATCGGGGCTGCCAGAGAGCAGCCGGACGGGCCTGGAGCCAGCACAGGCCAGGAGCCTCAGGTTCCCAGACTTCAATGCATCTCATAAGTGGGCTTTCAAATCCCTTTAAGTGGGGCCGGCGTTCTACTAGCTTCACGTTAAGCTTCCAGTTGAAATCTGAGGCCTGAAAGTTGACTTATTCCCATGCTCTTGATGAAAGCATTCGATAAAGTGAAAGCAACAATAAAGCAATTTTCTGTCTCTAGAATTCCTGAGCAGGTGAGCTCGGTGGGCCCGAGGTGGCACTGTTTACAGTATAGCCACCTCCACTGTTTGTTCTCTCGAGTTTTGAGTTTTGAAAGAGCACTGTGCAAAATTGCCGTGTCATGGACTTCAATCAGGTCTTGGGTAAGCTGCCTTGTGTTGGAGAGGTGCCCGGACCATGTAGACAGAAGAGGAATGCACACTCACAGGCTCGATGTGAAAATCCCACAGGGGAAGAGATGTCGGTAAGAGTTTTCTGCACCAAGAGGGGTGAGGTGCCACCAAGAACCTCAGTCGTAGAAATCTGTGCTTCTTCAGACGGACTCCCGGGGATAAACGCGGTTCTGCATGTGGATCGAGGGGGAAGCCTGTCACCAAGGGGTTCCCTAGGTGCCCATCTTCTCTGTAAACGATATAAAGGTTGGGTGATAAGGTGGAAAACATGAAGCGATACAAGTTCTGTGTAATTTGTCAGTATCATAATGGTCACATGAAGGGAAGGTGAATTGATGTACATCTCCCTCATGGTCCATCATGCCAGCACCAACATGATCAGAAAACTGTAGAGTGCGTTTGTAATCATTGAGGAATTTTCCAAGGTAAAGTCATCATTCTTTCCTGTGAGGGGAGACGCGTGCCAGGGGAATGGTTTGGTAACTCGCTGAACATGGGCAGCAACTCGTTGCTGATGAGGAAAAGATTGGCTTCGGGGCTGTACCACACGGATGGGAAAGGGTCTGACCATTTGGTTTTGGTTGCTGTGGCCACTGTCTAGCGTGGACTTCTTGCCCTTTTCCGTTTGTATACAATCCAGAGGAGGTCTTCCCAGAACCAGTGCTTTTTATAATGACACATGCCCGTGACTCTCTCTGTTCCTCGTCCGCCTTGTGACTTACGCTGTGGACTGACTTTCCCTGAGGAGCATGGGAAACATCTGTCCCCAGTTGACAAGACATTTATTTATTAATTTCCTCCAGAATCACATCCAAATTTCCTCTTCCTGGCTTCTGTGTTTCTGGTCTTGAGTTACATTTTGGAAAACATTAGCTAAGACCTGCTAATTGCCAGGTGCTGTGGGTGGGTGGGTGGATAGAGATTATAAAGGCGCAGTACAGGTGCGCTGTTCTCCAGCACGTGAGAGTCGGGCTCATGTCCTCACCGATCCATGACAAACATGTTCCTACTTGATCATGTTTCCTTCCCGTGGAGTATCTTGTCCTGTCTACACCACTATCCAGACCCCTCAGGAACTAGCAAATGTTTCTCTTTGTCACGAAACTTTCTCCGGCCACTTTAGTCCTCCCTGATAATTTGTTCTGAAATTTCCAAGCAACCAGACCCTCCTCCACACAATGAAGCAAGGTCACATCATCATCTTTAATGCTCGCTTTTCTTTCTGATATGTTGGTCTCATGTCTCCAATGTAGATTGTAAAACCCTTTTCCCCACAGTTCTGGACTTCACTAGGCATTTGTTTGGTGAGTGATAATGGAAGACTCCTCTTTAAAATGATCAAACAACACCACCCTTGCTCCCCTGTCTAATACAACAGTATTTATTCCTCTTCTTTACTGTAGTTCCAGTGGGATTTGGGGAAGGTGTGTTCAGTCAACCACCTTTATCCCTAAGTCTAGGTCACTCCTCCAACATCACCAGCTCTGGGGTGGTGGAGCCAGGACCCAACCTGATATTCTGACTCTAAGTCCAGTGTTATTTCCAACACAGCGCAGCCCTTTAGTAACAGGATAGGAATCTACGTTTTCATAGTCTCTGGTAGTCAGGAAGGACATAGATGGAATTCTAGAACGGATGGCCTTACTTCTGCCGGAGTGTAGGAGTTTTCCAGGTGTATAAGTTCTGTTCTCAAAGGTCCGAAGACATTTGAATATCTACCCTGGAAGCTGTGTGGCTGGATAAGGGAGGAGAGTGACCGATGGCTTGCGGGCAGATGTCTGGAGATGGGGAGTAGAGCTGTGAGCTACCTAGAGCAGCCTTTTTTTTTTTTTTGCCAGGCATTGTCTAATCCCGGAGCCAACATCTGGCTTCTCCAGAACCATGGGAGGCAGTGCAGTTAGCAGCTGAGACTGAGGAGTCTGACCACCTTGACGCGGATCGAAGGGCCTCCCTCTCCCAGCTGTGTGACCTTGTGGATGGGGCCTCAGTGTGTTCCTCCGCAGGAAATCTGGCAGCTGCTCTGGAAAAGAAGTGAGTTGCTCTTTGTCAAGTGCGTAGAGGAACGCTTGGCTCCTAATAGATACGAAATGGGTCTTTGTTTAAAAATAAAACAAAGCAAAAAACATAGTGTTGTTTGTGGATTTTGTTTTTCACAAATGGCACAGGATTCAGTATGGAATTTTCTTTTTTTCCCATTCAACATGGTTTTGAGATGCATTCACTATGGCACACATGGGTCTAGCTTTTTCCTTTTAACTGCCTATAGTATTCCATTGTCTGAATATATTTTACTCGGCCATTTGATTACTAATGGTTGTACCTAATTAGGTGTTTCTAATTTTTTGTTAGAGAGTATTTAATAATACTCTCATATATTAAGTAAATGTATTGAACATATGCATCCCTAGGTTTTTTTTTAAAGCATATCGATATAACATCAGAGTTAATATTATATTTAATCATAATTAAGTGCTTTGAATTATGAATGAGAAAGAACATTAACTTGGGAAAACGTTGCTATGTCACTTTCAAAATAAGCATGTATTTTGAGCAGAAATGGTTTTGGGAGAATCTCTCATTTAGCTATACCTGAGTGTTGATGCTTCCCTAAATCTTTAGCAAATGCATCATTTTCGAAATAATGTTTTCAGAGTAAATAGTATAATATTATATCATTTAATTTCTTGCTCCTCAAGAAATTAAAGTTTTCTTTTGGCTCACAAATCTATCCTTGGTGATGAATTAATTCCATTTTAGGGACTTAAAATGTATTTTTTGTCAATGTAACAAGCACATACACTCACATGCAAATCTTTATGTCCTATAGAATGAACGAACCTACTATGGCTTTGTGCAAACTTCTTCCCCTAAGTGACAAGAAACAGGTAAATGTCCTACATGTATTCTATTATGAATAATATTATTTACTTACTTTTAGCTTAGTTTTGCCTTTTTTTTTTTAGAGTGTGTGTGTATTTAATTACCAAAGTAATACCTACTCATTTAAAAATATAAAACCCAATAAAGAGCAGAAAATGGCAAACTATTATTCCGTCTCAATCCCACTCACCCATGGTAACTCCTATTAATGGCTGGCATCTTGGCAGAAAACGGGGGCGATGAAGAACGCTTTCTGAAGGGACTGTTTACAAGGAGTGTGCAGAGTTCAGAGTCTCTCACGGGGATGGGGACCCGTCCTGGGGCTGCAGTGGCAGGGACTCCCTTACAACCGTCCTAGACCTCCAGGAGCAAGGTCATGGGGAGGTCGCCCACCCAGCGAGACTGGCCATGGGGGAGAAGGGCCTGGAGAGGAACCATGGCCTGGGGTAGAGGAACACAACACTGCCCATCCCGGGACCTGACCAGGAAGGGCTGAGGGGTAAGTACCCCGTTCTCTCTCCTCCTGGCCTCCATGTCTTGCCAATGTCTGCCATTGGCCAGATCCAACTGGAAGAGGGCAGGAGAGCCCGTTGGCCAGTAGATGGTGGTGGGCTCCTGGGTGGACAGCAGGGTGAGGAGGATGGAGGAGGATGGAGGAGGGAGGAGCAGAAAAGGATAAAGTTCACCCTGTGCATCTGCAGATTCCCTCCTTGTGCAGAGGCAGCCTCTGTGGAGGGCAACCCCTGGAAGGGGAGGGCGGCAGGGTGGGTAAGGGCCTAGGGAGCTGAGCCTCCCAGAGTCGCTGCCCACAGAGGGCAGATCTGAGCAGCTGATGTTGCCTGTGGCGATGCTTTAACATTTGGAGCCTGACTCATTGAATCAGGAGTCGAGGAGGCAACCTCGCCACCAAGCGAAGATTTACGAAGGAGCACTTAGCTCTTAATTAAGGCGTGAGGAACAGGGCAGCACTTCCCTTTCGGGGTTCACAGTGCTGGGGCCGGCCTGACCATATTCAGAGCCACGGCACTGCCTTGTTTAGCTGCAACTCCTTCCCCAGCTTCTCCGTGTTGTAACAATAGCATAGATACTAGACAGTTCTGTGTAGCTGCTGGATTCTACCCAAATTATGATCAAGTAAGCTTGTTTTACTCCCAATCTATTGTGTTTTTGTTTGTTTTTTTAGTTTTACCCATGGACTTGATTACGATAGACTTATAGGGGTTGGTGAATTATAAAAGGGCCCATGTAAGTTTTTAAAATATAGAAGCACCTCTATGGCTGAGCTCCAGGGGTCAAGGGGCAGCAGTGCACCCACAGAGAAGCCGTACCTTCACAGAACACATCCTCCCAGCTGTGGCTGGAGGAGCACTTGTCTGTGATCTTCAAGAGAAAGGTGAGTCAAGCCTGGGCTGGGGAGGGATCCAGGTGAGTGGAGCATTCGAGGAAGCAGGAAGGAAATCATTGTCCATGCTCTCAGCTTGGGGCCTGCACGCAGCTGTGCAGTGAGTTCCACACCCCTGAGTAACAGATACCCCAGCCCTTAGCAGCTGGAAGTGCAGCACATGTGGCCTCGTCAGCGAGACTGGAACTTTTCTAAACCCATGCGTTGCCCCCACTGTCTTGGCATGGTCCTCACACCCGCCCCAACCTCTCCCTGCCGGTTCCTGTGGGCGGTCCCACCGTGACCATGACAGACAGGCTGCCCCAGCGCAGACGGAGACCCGCACACCACACGGTTAGTGTTCCACAGTTTAAATCAGGCTAACAAACTATTAAAATATGTTCTCAGGACACACTTTATTTCATTATTTTTATTTTGTTTTATCGTTGCTTTTAACTGCATTATTGAGATATACTAGTAGTTCACATAGCATAACCTTTGCCTTTTACATATATAATTCAAAGAATTTCAGTATATTGACAGAGTTGTACCATCCACACCACAACCTGATTTAAGACATTTTCATGACCCTAAGAGGAAGACACTTGCCCATCAGAAGTCAACTCCCCATTTCCACCCAGCCCTCGGCAACCTCTCGCCCACTGTTTGTCTCTATAAATTTGCTTTTTCTGGACATTTTATATAAATAAAAAGGAACAATATGTGGGGAAAAGTGGCCACTTCATGGAGCTCCCCTCTGAAGTTTTATTACTCTTTTCCCTTATTGCTTCAGCAGCTATGTGATGTCTTTGCGCAAACGTTGTTTATATTTTATCTAGCTCTTCTAGTAGTTCCTGGCAGCATCGCTGGTCTGACAAACACGGCTCCATCCTACCTAGAAGCACAAGGTCAGGGCTACAGGTGGTCATTTTTACTTATATCTCTTTAAGTGCTTGTACCAAGAGATTTTTAGGATATCCAGTGTGCTCTATTGCTAGAAATGGAAGGCCCAAGTGCACTTTTTCTTGATAATAAATATGTTTTCTATCAAAACATGTCCTCTTTACTGTATGTATATATTTAATCATGGTATGAAATACAATATTTAGATGAGTGCTTGTCTCATTACTTTTTCAAATTATGTTTACACCTTCAAAAGTATTTAACTAAGATCAATAGGATACATGAAAAATGGTGAGCTGAAAAGATACCAAGGTTTGTAGTAACTGTCACAGAACGCAAAGACGTCTTGTTGATGTGCCACCATCTTGCGCTTCTAAATCAGCATCAAGGGCATGTACCTTGGTTGCAGGCACATCCCCAGTGGGGGGTGTGCCGGAGGCAGCTGATCGATGCTTCTCTCTCATTGATGTTTCTAACTCTCTATCCCTCTCCCGTCTTCTCTGTAAAAAAGCAATAAAATATATTTAAAAAAAAGATCAATAGGATACATGAAAAATGGTGAGCTGAAAAGATACCAAGGTTTGTAGTAACTGTCACAGAACGCAAAGACGTCTTGTTGATGTGCCACCATCTTGCGCTTCTAAATCAGCAGCACAGTCCCCCTGACAGTACAACGGGAAGGTGAGCCATGGGCAAATGAAGCTACCTAACTTTTTCAAAAAAGAGGACATCTGTAGTTTTCATCTAAAACAAATAGATGTTTAGAAGTTAATTCATCTTGAATCATCAAGAATAACCAACTGCATGTAACATTTTTCTAAACTCTTTGGTCAGTCCCATTTCTAAAGCAATTATGGGTAAAGCAGCATAAGCATCTAATTCTGTCTATAACCGAGTGCCCAATACAGATGATTTTGAGAGTCCACGTTTTACAAACACAACATGAATCAGATCGATAAGCTTTCTCTTGTGAATGGCTGCTTCTGCCTTTCGAAGTTGTTTGGATATCTGCATGATTCAGAAAGCAGTGATCTGATTATCCAGAGCATTTTCCTAAAACCGTCTATTTTTAGCTGGCCTTTCCCTTGCCTTTGGAGGCCTGCTATCTGAATGATTGGGGGGTGGGGGTTGTGTACTCGAGAATACTTGCTTTGGGCAAGATGGCAGGGTCTAGCCCAGTGATGGCGAATCTTTTGAGCTCGGCGTGTCAGCATTTTGAAAAACCCTCACTTAACTCTGGTGCCGTGTCACATATAGAAATTTTTTGATATTTGCAACCATAGTAAAACAAAGACTTATATTTTTGATATTTATTTTATATATTTAAATGCCATTTAACAAAGAAAAATCAACCAAAAAAAATGAGTTCGCGTGTCACCTCTGACACGCGTGTCATAGGTTCGCCATCACTGGTCTAGCCAGTTATAATTTCCACTTGGGGATCTCAGACACTGAGCATCCACTGCCTCATGTGGAGGAGACATAATCCACGGGAGAACTTGGCAATTAGATGAAAACCAACAACAACAGATAATGAGCTGATTCCATTCCAGTGAGTAGGAGAAAATAGATATAAATTGCGTTTATCATGCTGCTTTGTTATTAACGACAGCTCTTGTTATTTCATGTGAACTAGCAGCCGGTGTCATATATGTTCATCTATGTACTAATGAAATTAATGACAGTGTGGTATGCATTGTAGCAGCAGTTTGCTTAGCCCCGTGGTCGGCAAACCGCGGCTCTGGAGCCACATGCGGCTCTTTGGCCCCTTGAGTGTGGGTCTTCCACAAAATACCACCACACTCAAGGGGCCACTCCCTCAGGCTCCCAGCTCCTGGGGGTCCTCCCCGCTTCTCTCTGTCACCGCACCTGCTGGACACCTTCGAAGCATTAGCCTCCTGCTGCAGTGATGCTAGGACTGTTTCCTGGGTTAGTGCTTCCCCTGCATCTATTTATTTTTCTCTGACTGGCTTTTCTTTGTCTTCATAACAGCATTTGAAGGAATTCACTTCTGTGCCAGCTCCCTGCTGTGGCAGCAGCTTCGGATCTACAAGGGGAGAGAGACTGGGAATAGGGGAGGGGAAGAGAGGCAAACATCGAGGAAGAAAAGATAGCTCTATGTTCATGGGCAAAGTCTGATGACCTGACATGGAGCAGAAACAAGTGAGCCTGTGGATGGAGGGTACTGTGGGACCACTGCGAACCGAGGGCTAATGAAAATGAAAATAGGTTGGGCTGCACATCTCAAAAAGAGTATTGCCATTTTATCGACCTTCTGAAAAAAATTAGAGAAATAGCACGTCCTATAAAACGCTCTTCACACACAGTCATTAAAGGGCGATGATGATGTTAATAAGGTTGATATGCAGATGATAGAGGTAGGACTCCATAAAGTAACTCCTTAATTCCATTGAGTTCTCATTGTACAGACCCTAGGATGGCCCTTCGATACTTTTTCTTGTTTGTGTGTGTGTGTGTATGTGAAGAACTTGCTATCTGTATGTGAGAGCATTTGTATTAAAAGTTGCTCTTTTAATTTTATACTTTATTGCAAACATCTTAATGGAACATTTGCATGGTTCCTTACAAATATTAAGGTATGTAGATTTTAAAAATAGACATAATGCTAAGCATTGAATATACTAGAGTGTAGTGTAACTATCACAACTCGTGTGACTTTATTGCGGTGGTCTGGGACCTACCCCACAATATCTCCAAGGTATGCCTGTATAGTCCTTCTCCATGAAAAATAAGCAAAACAGAATCTTTGTACAGAAACAAGCTTAATGAAGTCTTCTTCTTTTTTAGAAGCACAAGCGTACCTTTCCTGGTAAATTTCCGCACCCGCTGTGAACTGGGGGTTGTGCGGAGGGCACTGGCGATTCCTGGGTTTCCTCCAAGTAGCCCGCCGGAGGTGGCAGATGGGCGAGGAGAGGAAGCACCACCGAGTGTGGTAATAGGAACTGCTGGCAACTTTTCCTGTTTGAGTAAGTTTTTAAAAAAGCCACTTCCAAGGGCACATCAACCAGCAAGTGAATCCACTTGTTCCATC
>NW_005371230.1:1087508-1088567 GCF_000412655.1 Myotis brandtii | reverse complement strand
ATGCCCGGCCGCGCTGGAGCTGGTGGCCTCTCCTCGCCGCTTTTTTGCGCGAGGCCGAGCTGTACATCTCGTGCTCCGTGTCCCGCCTCCACTGCATCTTCTCCAGGTCGTTTCTCCGCAGAAGAGGACACAGCGTCTCTCGGCAGAGCGCCCCGTGGGTGACGCTCGCCGCGCACGTGGTCTTTGAGGAGCTAGTTTTCACTGCCCCGCCTTATATATTTCTCCCCACCCCGTTTGCATCTCTCTTAGAACCTCCTTTTTAGTGTTGTACCGTGGGCACGGCGGCTGCACGTGTATATAGTCGAGTCGTGTTTCTGAACCGTCTAGTCCCAAGGTTGAGAAATTCTTTCATGACATTTTGGGAGGAGGTCAAAAGTTCAGAAGCTACTTTGGTCCACTGGCTGCGCTGCCTTCCCCCTGTGTTGGAGGTAGCAGAAATCTTGACAAAGCTTCCCTGGAATCGAATAGACAAAAACCTGGTAAGGCTTGCGCCTTGTTTGTTTTGTAACCGGTGCCGGATTTCAAAAGGTGCCTTAATTTCCTCCTTTATTGACTTTAGCAAAAACCTCCTTGGCGTCCCTGTAATTAAGCTGCTTTAGGAAAGGGGCCAAGATGAATGCCTCTGAGGCCCGATCTGCTCTTGTGCTGTAGGGCGGCGACACCGAGGAAGTAAGAACATATGTGGTCATTGCCATTTTAACAGTTTTCTTTTAAACTTGAGGTTACGTGTAATCTTTGACTTTTTGTTTTTGGCAAATTTCGAACACATACAAAAATAGTATAATCCAACAATATCAGTCCTTAACTCGGGTAGGAAGCAAAGGGACTACCTGGGAAGACGGAGGCATCATTGGGAGGCATCCGGGAACCAGCAGGGATGGTGCCTACTGGGATCCAAGTGGTAACTTTCTTTTGAACTTGTGGGGGCTCAGCATCTCTCCCGGAATTCTGCTCCAGTAATGAGGGGAAAAGCCTGAATTGTTTGAGGGAGTCTATCCACTGTAAAAATTCTCTAAGGAGACCGCAGTGTCTGCTGCAAAGGTTTCCTAATTTTTTGTT
>NW_005371230.1:1085318-1087451 GCF_000412655.1 Myotis brandtii | reverse complement strand
TGAAATTCCAAAGTCTGGGAGTCACTGGTGACTGGCTTACAGCCTTTTATTTTGAGCCACAGTAGCCGTGTTGACAAGTTCATAGGCTCAAAAACAAACAAACAAAAACTACAACTCTTCCCTCATCCCCAAAACCAAAGAACAAAAAACCAGGCCAGATATCCTCAGAGGGAGCCTGGCTATGGCTGTACTCTGCAGAGTGAGTGACATTACATGGGAAGACCCTTGAGTCTGACCAGTTTCTACTCACAAGCAGGAATCGCTAGCTTTGATATTTTGTCAGTAACACGTTTCTTGCAGCATAACTTTCAACTGACCCCCAGACTGTGCCAGCTACACTACTCTCAGGGACTTTGGTGTGGTTTTGTGATCTTGGCTAATTATTTCGTCAGCGTGGAACAGCCAGAAAACCAGACACACAGATGGGCATTACTGAAGGCATTATAGTCCCACTCCTCGAACTGGCATAAATTAATTAGTCTCCAGTCATCCTCTTAAATAACTGGTAGGCAAATGCCTGTTTAAATTTATTGTTCGTGTGGTAAATTATTATTGACACAATCTGATTGTTTCCACGTGGTCTCTTAGAGAGTGGTAATAAAGTTGCTCTGTTAGAGCCTCTCAGTGAGGAAGGACAGGAATGGCTTGGAGCGCCCCTCCCAGCCCTTCCCCACCCTGGGGTGTGCGCACCAGCACCTCCGAGTGGAGAAGAGCGAGTGGAGAGAGGTGTGTGAGGCGCCCTTCTGGGCCCAGCTGCAGGGCAGTGGAGGAGAGCCCCCCGCCCACCGCAGGACGGATGGCGAGCTAGCATTTTGTTCGGTGCCTGGAAACATTTGCACTGAAGTGGCAAGCATTTCTGGGCCTGCAATCCCAGAAGTAGGAGGTTCCAAGCAACTGTAAAGTTCCAGTTGGGGTCGGACTAGGAGGAGGTGATTGCCGGGTTCAGTAGGAAGCAGGGAGTTAAGCAGCTCACCAAGGAAAAGCCGTTTGCATTGGGAATATCCAATTCACGACTTAGCAATACCCACTCGGGCACGTGCGGAAAAGTTCAGACTTGATTTCCAGGACCGACAAAGGGGATGTGTGTGCGCAGGGAACGAGTAACGTTTTAAAGTTGTGCTGGACATTTTTAGTAAATTACATTCAGTTAAACCCCACGAGTGCCTATGAGTGCCATCCTGAGATTCCAGAGCAGGTGAGGCGGGTGGGTGAGGCAGGCGGGCTACTTTGGGACACTGACAAGAGCTAAGAGTGTGGTGAGTGCTTAGAGGACAGTGAGCAAGGAGCAGTCACTTCTGCCCCCTGAGCTGGTGGAGAGCTTGCCCAGCAAGGAGGCCCTGAGCTGGCCCTTCTGCAGATGCGGGGTGCGAGGGGTTCACTCAGAGCAGGAGAGCTCTTCTCTCCCGAAAGAGCATAAGCCGAGTCTCGGGGTTTGCGGGGCGGGAGGCGGGGGGAGAGTCATGACATGTTTGGGAACTGGCTGGTTTTGGCGGGGGGTGGTGTGAGAGAACGGTGTGATAAGACAATGGAAAGGGTGGCTAGGGCTTGGTGTGAAGATTTAGAAGCCACTGGTGGCTTTTAATCAGGGAGAGAGTGACATGATTTGATCTTTTGTATAATGAGAATCTGGGGCCAGTGAGGGTGATGGATGGGGCGGGAGAGGATTAGACACAGGCACGCGCACCAGCTAACATCTGTGGAAACAGCTGTGGGGAGGGATGACGAGCGCTGTATGGGAGGATGTGCTCTCTGACTGTGGGACCATTCCCATTGCCAAGGGAGATGCCACTGTCGCCAGGGTGAACCCGTAGGCCTTTGTGTGAGTCCGGGTGCTCACCCCTCCTGGGGCTCATGAGACTTTGGGTCCCTCCACGGTTCTTCATGCTTTCCCAGTTTATCCTTTGATAGTTAAATAGTTAGGACCCAATACGCTTTTTCAACTTTAAATGAGAACTTATGTTTTACATTATCAAGTTGCCTAGATCAGTGGTCGGCAAACCGTGGCTCGCGAGCCACATGCGGCTCTTTGGCCCCTTGAGTGTGTCTCTTCCACAAAATACTGGCTCTTCCACAAATACCAACTTCCTGCACATGGGCCACGAAGTTTCAATCGCACTGTACGTGCGCGCCCGC
>NW_005371230.1:1078223-1085231 GCF_000412655.1 Myotis brandtii | reverse complement strand
GGTCCTCAAACTATGGCCCGTGGGCCACATGCAAATACAAATATTGTATTTGTTCCCGTTTTGTTTTTTTACTTCAAAATAAGATATGTGCAGTGTGCGTAGGAATTTGTTCATAGTTTTTTTTTAAACTATAGTCCGGCCCTCCAACGGTCTGAGGGACAGTGATCTGGCCCCCTGTTTAAAAAGTTTGAGGACCCCTGCCCTAGATCATACAAGCATCAAGATTTTATTTCAGTATTCCATTCCAATGTCTTTGTTGGTTTTCTCAGAAAGAGTTGCTCTCTTAAAGTGGTTTCTCGAAGCACTAAAATTTTGAGACCGAATTATTATTATTTTTAAGAATGTATACTCCAAAATATTTTGCATGCATGCCCCCCAAAAGTTGGTTTTAGTGACGTCAACTTCAAATTGAGTGGCTTTCCTGGATGATGGCTGGGATTGCTTATCGAGTGTTACAAAGCTTTTTGAATTAGAGATAGTGATTCATTCAACAACTGGGGCACTTGTTCTGGGAACCAACATGGAGAACAAGTCCTGGTACATTTGGAGGTTCGTTCTAGGGGGGCAGCAGACATTTCAAAAATTAAACCAAGAAATAAGAATTGCAGATAGTTATGATGCTGTAAAAATTAAGCCGATGACAGAATGGAGTGGTGGGGAGAAACGAGGCCAGAGCCGACCTTTGTTGACCATTTACTGTTTTCTAAGTGCTTTGTTTTTATTAACTCATCTTTAAGACACCTACACTGTTTAGTATCATTATTTTACCCAAATGAAAAAATTGGGGAACAGAAAGACAAGTACTTCTTCAAGGACACCTAGTTGGTAAGCGACAGGGCCAGGGGTGGACCCAGGAAGCGAGACGGGAGAGGCAGGGCTTTGGGTGCCTGCTCTGTAATGCTGCATCTCACGGAGCACTTGGGTGTATGAAGGAGGGGCAGGTGGAAGTCAGCTGGACTCCTTGGAGCAGCGGTTCTCAACCTGTGGGTCGCGACCCCTTTGGGGGTCGAACGACCCTTTCACAGGGGTCGCCTAAGACCATCGGAAAACACATATATAATTACATATTGTTTTTGTGATTAATCACTATGCTTCAATTATGTTCAATTTGTAACAATGAAATTGAGGATCACCAAAACATGAGGAACTGGATTAAAGGGTCGCGGCATTAGGAAGGTTGAGAACCACTGCCTTGGAGGAACAGGAAAGAAAGCCAGGGGCCCAAAGCCAGGGGCTGGAGAGCCACAGTGGAATGGAAGGGGTGACAGGAGCTGAGCTGAGAGGGGCTGGCCGACTCCAGGTCATGTGGGGCCTCATGGGATTTTATTCTGCGGCGGCAAGGCGGCGAGCATCCAGTACACATAGAGCGTGGGGTTGGGGTCTGTAGAATGTCCAGAAAAGTTTCAGACGTGGACCCCACTCTTAAGGAAGCTTCCCTCTCATGTTAAAATCTCAGGGCTGCCCTAGCTGGTTTGGCTCAGTGGATAAAGCGTTGGCCTGGGGATCTGGTCGGGGCTCGTGCAAGAAGCAACCAATCGATGTGTTTCTCTCACATTGATGTTTCTCTCTGTCTCTCCCTCTCTCTTCCATTCTCTCTAAAAATCAATGGAAACATATCCTCGGGTGAGATTAACAAAACAAACAAACAAAAAGTTAAAAAGATACATTTATCAAAATCTCAGCGTTAAGTCTAAACAGTGAACAATGATGCATTTCAAGTTTTATTAATCTCCAGGTAGCCATAAAAATATTTTTATGAATGACCTCACTCCGGCTCAGAGCTCTTTCCGGGAGAGGCGTGTCGGTTTCATCGCAGTAAAGCATTTAGAATGAACTTGTGGGCCTGAGGCCTCGCTGGGGTAGCTCGGAGGCTTTGCAGGGATTTATCACTGTCACCTCTGGCGCCTCAATCCCCATGTTGCGCACATGCTTGTCTCCCTCTCGCATCCGGAGGTGAAATTGCTGGGTGTCACCAGGTTCTTCTTAAAGGGGCGAGACACCGGAAGGGCGTCTGCCTGCGTGAAAACACTCGGGTGCTTTCGTCCTGAGGTTGAGCCCATATTTCGGGGTAAAAAACTCAGGTTTGTTATGTACAAACTACTTGCCATAAATAATTTGTAACATTTCATTCTGCATGAAATAGCTCACACCGGGATGTGTGACCGCTTTTAGAAATAGGATTTTCAGTGTATGTCTGGGCGTTGGCATCGTCACTCGAAGTTTGGAGATTGTGCTTGTGCTATTGTTATACTCGCCTTATTCGTTGGTAAAACAAGCGTTCAGCCGAAACCGGTTTGGCTCAGTGGATAGAGCGTCGGCCTGCGGACTGAAGGGTCCCGGGTTCGATTCCGGTCAAGGGCTTGTACCTTGGTTGCGGGCACATCCCCAGTGGGGGGTGTGCAGGAGGCAGCTGGTCGATGTTTCTAGCTCTCTGTCCCTCTCTCTTCCTCTCTATGGAAAATCAATAAAATATATTTAAAAAAAAAAACACACACAAAAAAACAAGCGTTCAACCCTTCCATTCTGTAAATAGCCGAACACATAACGTAACCGAAGACGCTTCCTAATTTGGGGAACTAATTATCTGGCTTATAGTTTATCTCAGTGAGGAGATTAAATAGATGTACTGGTCAAGTACATGCTGTAAACACAATCTATTCATATGTAACATGTGTATAGTATATGTGTAATGTAAGTTTATCTTTCAGAGGGTAATGCGCCAAGAGCTTTTTAACAAACTGAAACCAGGGACATCAGAGGATGCTTAAAGCCACTCCTGATATTTGGGTAGCGATCCGTCTCTCTTATGGAGGACAGTGAGTTTGGACACCGCCAGGGCCAGGGCCAGGGCCAGCACCAGAAGCCTCTCTTTGAAGAATTGGAGAAATGACCGAAATAAAGAGGCAAAAGGATTCACCAGAGTGTTGGGGTGTGGAGATGAGGGCAGACCCTCCTGGGAGGGCAGACCCAGCGAAGGAGGAAGTCCACCGGGTGGTGTGGGTGCCACACGGGGCAGACGCCAGGTCCTAACAGTCTGAGCGCTCACCTCTGTGCCCTCGGTTTTACTCTAAAATGACAGCCCATCTGTCACTGTCGAATGACTTGTCTCCAAAACCAGGATGTCACTTCTCCCTCCCAAATGCTGGGCACGTGCGGAGTGTAGCCAGTCCCTCGGTCTGTGAGGATGCCGGCTGATTAGTGGTACGTCCAAAACACCCCCCTTTTCATAAATTCAGGGCGCCCTAAAGGCTCTCCAGTGTCTTCAGCGGTTGGAACCCAGTCTGGTGGTTCCATCTTCCTAGCCCGGACGCCGCAGCCTCTGTCCTCACAGTGAATCGGGTGCTGGGGGATGCTGGGAGGCTGCTGGAGGCTGCTGGGAGGCTGCTGGGAGGCTGAAGAGAGGCTGCTGGGAGGCTGAAGAGAGGCTGCTGGGAGGCTGAAGAGAGGCTGCTGGGAGGCTGAAGAGAGGCTGCTGGGAGGCTGAAGAGAGGCTGCTGGGAGGCTGAAGAGAGGCTGCTGGGAGGCTGAAGAGAGGCTGCTGGGAGGCTGAAGAGAGGCTGCTGGGAGGCTGAAGAGAGGCTGCTGGGAGGCTGAAGAGAGGCTGCTGGGAGGCTGAAGAGAGGCTGCTGGGAGGCTGAAGAGAGGCTGCTGGGAGGCTGAAGAGAGGCTGCTGGGAGGCTGAAGAGAGGCTGCTGGGAGGCTGAAGAGAGGCTGCTGGGAGGCTGAAGAGAGGCTGCTGGGAGGCTGAAGAGAGGCTGCTGGGAGGCTGAAGAGAGGCTGCTGGGAGGCTGAAGAGAGGCTGCTGGGAGGCTGAAGAGAGGCTGCTGGGAGGCTGAAGAGAGGCTGCTGGGAGGCTGAAGAGAGGCTGCTGGGAGGCTGAAGAGAGGCTGCTGGGAGGCTGAAGAGAGGCTGCTGGGAGGCTGAAGA
The DNA here is from genome assembly GCF_000412655.1 of Myotis brandtii. Classification (NCBI taxonomy): domain Eukaryota; kingdom Metazoa; phylum Chordata; class Mammalia; order Chiroptera; family Vespertilionidae; genus Myotis; species Myotis brandtii. The sequence goes on along the minus strand of NW_005371230.1, from coordinate 1,081,304 downwards.
GAGGCTGCTGGGAGGCTGAAGAGAGGCTGCTGGGAGGCTGAAGAGAGGCTGCTGGGAGGCTGAAGAGAGGCTGCTGGGAGGCTGAAGAGAGGCTGCTGGGAGGCTGAAGAGAGGCTGCTGGGAGGCTGAAGAGAGGCTGCTGGGAGGCTGAAGAGAGGCTGCTGGGAGGCTGAAGAGAGGCTGCTGGGAGGCTGAAGAGAGGCTGCTGGGAGGCTGAAGAGAGGCTGCTGGGAGGCTGAAGAGAGGCTGCTGGGAGGCTGAAGAGAGGCTGCTGGGAGGCTGAAGAGAGGCTGCTGGGAGGCTGAAGAGAGGCTGCTGGGAGGCTGAAGAGAGGCTGCTGGGAGGCTGAAGAGAGGCTGCTGGGAGGCTGAAGAGAGGCTGCTGGGAGGCTGAAGAGAGGCTGCTGGGAGGCTGAAGAGAGGCTGCTGGGAGGCTGAAGAGAGGCTGCTGGGAGGCTGAAGAGAGGCTGCTGGGAGGCTGAAGAGAGGCTGCTGGGAGGCTGAAGAGAGGCTGCTGGGAGGCTGAAGAGAGGCTGCTGGGAGGCTGAAGAGAGGCTGCTGGGAGGCTGAAGAGAGGCTGCTGGGAGGCTGAAGAGAGGCTGCTGGGAGGCTGAAGAGAGGCTGCTGGGAGGCTGAAGAGAGGCTGCTGGGAGGCTGAAGAGAGGCTGCTGGGAGGCTGAAGAGAGGCTGCTGGGAGGCTGAAGAGAGGCTGCTGGGAGGCTGAAGAGAGGCTGCTGGGAGGCTGAAGAGAGGCTGCTGGGAGGCTGAAGAGAGGCTGCTGGGAGGCTGAAGAGAGGCTGCTGGGAGGCTGAAGAGAGGCTGCTGGGAGGCTGAAGAGAGGCTGCTGGGAGGCTGAAGAGAGGCTGCTGGGAGGCTGAAGAGAGGCTGCTGGGAGGCTGAAGAGAGGCTGCTGGGAGGCTGAAGAGAGGCTGCTGGGAGGCTGAAGAGAGGCTGCTGGGAGGCTGAAGAGAGGCTGCTGGGAGGCTGAAGAGAGGCTGCTGGGAGGCTGAAGAGAGGCTGCTGGGAGGCTGAAGAGAGGCTGCTGGGAGGCTGAAGAGAGGCTGCTGGGAGGCTGAAGAGAGGCTGCTGGGAGGCTGAAGAGAGGCTGCTGGGAGGCTGAAGAGAGGCTGCTGGGAGGCTGAAGAGAGGCTGCTGGGAGGCTGAAGAGAGGCTGCTGGGAGGCTGAAGAGAGGCTGCTGGGAGGCTGAAGAGAGGCTGCTGGGAGGCTGAAGAGAGGCTGCTGGGAGGCTGAAGAGAGGCTGCTGGGAGGCTGAAGAGAGGCTGCTGGGAGGCTGAAGAGAGGCTGCTGGGAGGCTGAAGAGAGGCTGCTGGGAGGCTGAAGAGAGGCTGCTGGGAGGCTGAAGAGAGGCTGCTGGGAGGCTGAAGAGAGGCTGCTGGGAGGCTGAAGAGAGGCTGCTGGGAGGCTGAAGAGAGGCTGCTGGGAGGCTGAAGAGAGGCTGCTGGGAGGCTGAAGAGAGGCTGCTGGGAGGCTGAAGAGAGGCTGCTGGGAGGCTGAAGAGAGGCTGCTGGGAGGCTGAAGAGAGGCTGCTGGGAGGCTGAAGAGAGGCTGCTGGGAGGCTGAAGAGAGGCTGCTGGGAGGCTGAAGAGAGGCTGCTGGGAGGCTGAAGAGAGGCTGCTGGGAGGCTGAAGAGAGGCTGCTGGGAGGCTGAAGAGAGGCTGCTGGGAGGCTGAAGAGAGGCTGCTGGGAGGCTGCTGGGAGGATACTGGCTCCCAGGAGGCTGGGATGCAGGGGTCCTCCACTCCCTTACGTCCTGGGGAACGTTGCTGCATCTTTGCACTTTCCTCCCCACCCCACCCCCACTTTCACTCCAGGGTTTGGGCAATTTTTCCTTTTAAACTTTTGCAATAAAAGATTAGGATTACATCTCTGACTTTCTACGTCTAGATACCTTTATTTCCCCCCTCGAGAATTTTCTGGAAACTGGAGGTCTCCTTATGTGTCAGGACAATAGAGCTCACTCAGCACCTGCTCTTCGAGGGAAGGTTATCTTCGGAGAGTCCAGGCTACTCCCCCGCATCATCACCCTTCCACCCTTGGAAGTGACCTTCACCCTTGGGAGAGTCCAGGATAGTTTCCTGACATCTTCAGTATGAAGACGAGGGGAGAACCTTCTTCGTATTTAATTCCCAGAGGGGACACCACCCAGAAATGGTGTTGACAACAGAATGGCATTTACAGATGTCCCTGCACCTTTGGCTGCTGCCCCTTCAGGCCGCTTTCTTCTCTGGGGCCATCCTGCAGTTCGAAGCCACCTGTCGGCCGCCTGCCCCCGAGAGCCGGCAGTGTCTGCAGCCGCGGGGCATGGTCCCCTGTCCTGCCCTCTTCCTTCCTCTTTACGCGACACCTCAAGGTGGCACCTGTGCTTTATCCACAGTCACGGCCCCACCAACCTTCCAGCTCAGTTTCTTTCTTTTTTTTAAAATATATTTTATTGATTTTAGAGAGGAAAGGAGCGGGGGAAAGAGAAACATCAATGATGAGAGAGAATCATTGATTGGCTGCCTCCTGCACGCCCCCCCACTGGGGATCAAGCCCGCAACCCAGGCATGTGCCCTTGGCCAGAATCGAACTTGGGACCCCTCAGTCCGCAGGCCGACGCTCTATCCATTGAGCCAAACCAGCTAGGGCAGCTCAGTTTCTTAATCCTTCCTGCTCATTGTGAAGCCCTGGTGGGTGGGCGGGGCTGGGAGAGGCTGAGCTGGGCAGTGGGATGGGCCAGGTGTGAAACAGACCGTGAGGAAGGGGAGAAGACTGGAGGTGGGGGAGGACGCTACTGACACAGGACAACTGGCAAGGGTGCAGGAGAAGAGAAGTCACGGGTGCGGGGATCACACGGAAGCATTGGAAACTGAAGTACACGAGGTGGGGGTGACTTCAGGTTGGAAGGTCTTTCTGGGAATCTGGGCCTCTCCTTGGACATCTTATCTACCTGTCTGATGGTTGGGGTAGGAGTGCGGGGGTCGGGGCTGAGCTCTGAGTTCTCTCTGCCAATCTCGCCAGGGCTGGGAGGGGGGCTACGGCTCTAATTTGTGGTCCTGCAGTAGGGTTCCCTTTTCCACC
>NW_005371230.1:1068645-1078188 GCF_000412655.1 Myotis brandtii | reverse complement strand
CCAATTTCCCCCCTCCCCTCCCCACCCACGAGAAAGGAGCTGTCCAGTCTGGACCATCTGCCTTGTCTTCCTTTCTCTCTGCTTCTGGACACTTCGGGACTCCCGCCGAGGAAGCCAGAGGGTGCTGCGGCTCAGGGACACCACCATCCCTCCGGAAGGAAATTTCGGTTCTTCATCTCATCGATGACAGTCACGGTGATCCCTGGCCTCAATGTCACAATGACACAACTGTCTCACAAAGAAATACGGCCAGCGTTCACCCAGTTCCTCGCCCCCCCCTCCCCCCGCCCCCAAGTGCCCGCTTGCCCGCTGAAGGTTCACCCTCCCCCTAGGTTTGTTCTGCTTGGGCCTTGATAAGGTTGGGAGGACTTGGAGAGCTCGCTGACTTTGGAGTTAATATAGAATCCAGGCGACAGGAATGATCCTTTTTTTCCTTTATGGGGGACTTTGTGACCGGCTTAATCTGTCCAGGTTGGTCTCTTCCCTTTGATCAGAGTCTGGTTGTTGATTTATTAGAAAGGGCTGAAAGTGAGTGGACTGTGAAGCACTGAGGTAGGAAGCTGAGAGCAGTATTCACACCCCACGTCTCCGAGTGCTCCCAGCAGAGGGGGCCGCCCCAGCATCTTCCCTCCACGCGATCGGGACACTTCCTGTTTCCCGAGGAAGGAGCATCCCAGAGGCGGGCCTTGTGCCACCCGCTCCTTCCCCGTGTTCAGTGTTTCCCGGCTCCACTTCAGCTTGGAGAAGGGGGGAGTGGAGAAGGAGCAGAAGCGTTCATGAATGTTGCTATAGGTCAGGCATGTTCTGAGCGTGTGAACGTATCCACCCATGGAATCCTTACGGAGGGGAAGCTAACTGACAGCAGGCCCTCAGGTGCCTAGCGCCATAGGGTGTAACTTGTTTACATCAGTTGCCTGCGGTAACATTGGCTTCGTTATGCACTGTTTCACTTACAGTCACAGGACCTAGTGACGACATTGTGAGGACGTACTGTTTTCTGTTTGATAGAAGAGGAATGGGGGTCAGGGAGGACCCGTGTCTGAGCAAGAAGAGATCTCCGATTTCACCCCGCTCTCTGATCCAGAGGCCGAGCTGCCGCCTTGTGTTTTCAGATTCTGTGAGGAAGCCGACCATCAGCTCTGTTCCACCTCGTCTAAGGAAGGGCATCGCGCCTCCTCGTCAGGGGTTTTACTAGTATTTTCCTAGTCGGGTATTTTCGTTTTCTGCATAAACAGTTACACGAAGAGTCTGAGGTCTGAAGGAATGATTCCTCTTGGATTGTCCTCACGTAACATTTACCTCGGTGTGATAAAGTGTGCTTTAATTACTTGGGCTATGGTGCCAGGGAAGTTTTTCTTCTTTTAAACATTAACAACGTGAGATACAGCTTCTGTGAATGGATATGTGGGTAGTAGGGTGCATACAGCACATGTGTGACTGTTCATGAATAGAGTGTCAAGGTGTGAAGTTGGCGGGCTGTGTGGCCCCACCTGCGAGAGAACGCCAGCCTAGCCTACCAGGCGAGACAGCACCTGGCGCACCTGGTGACCTCGGACGGGACACATAGCCCTTCCGTGCTCAGCACTGACCTCCTCCAGTCCTGTCTTTGAGCCCAGAGACACGTGCACAGGGGTTATAGTGCTGCCTGCCGCGACTTCAAATTCAGTTTCCTTTCACCCTCCCCCTAGAGCAGCGGTTCTCAACCTGTGGGTTGCGACCCCTTTGGGGGTCGAACGACCCTTTCACAGGGGTCGCCTAAGACCATTGGAAAACGCATATATAATTACATGTTGTTTTTGTGATTAATCACTATGCTTCAATTATGTTCAATTTGTAACAATGAAATTGGAGGTCACCACAACATGAGGAACTGTATTAAAGGGTCGTGGCATTAGGAAGGTTGAGAACCACTGCCCTAGAGGCTCATAGATGTTGGTGGCCTATGAATCAGAGGGTAGGGGGGAGGCTTATTGAAAACACAGGTATCCTGCCTGTCTGGTGTGGCTCAGTGGTTGAGCGCCCACCTATGGACCAGGAGGTCACGGTTTGATTTCTGGTCAGGGCACATGCCCAGGTTGCTGGCTCGGTCCCCAGTGGGGGGCGTGCAGGAGGCACCTGATCGATGATTCTCTGTCACCATTGATGTTTCCATCCCTCTCTCCCGCACTCTCTCTCTGAAATCAATAAAAACATATTTAAAACAACAACAGCGCAGATATCCTGCCACCAGCCCAGGAGATTTCCATGGAGGCATCTGGGCTTTTAGCCACCAAGACAGGCGCTTCTGAAGCAGGAGGCGTGAGACCTGCCTTGGGACCGGCAGCTTTGCTGAGGGAAGCCTCCTTGCAGACGGGCACTGGGGCTCGTCCTGGGGTGACTCCAGTTGGAGAGCCCTGGCTGGGAATAGGGGTGGGAAGGGGCATTGCGTTATATATTTTCCTTTAAATGATAAGGGTCTGTGCCTAAGAGTGCAGGGTAGTGAGCACAGAAGCCTTTGAGAGCATCATCCATTCAAACATTGGGGCCGCACTGCGGCCAGCCCTGTGGCTGGGCCCTGAGCGGAGGCCATGGTGGTGCTGCCAGCTGGGAACGGCCCTAGAGGCACAGACAGCCGCGTCCTGAGGGACTTGCCATGGAGCCGGGAGTGAGGAGAATGCAGAGACTGAAAGGAGCCGGTCGGTGTTAGTGCTTCAGAGGAGCAGGGGCAGGTGCAGGGATGGGGGTGCAGGTAACTGCTGTCCCCACGTCCTACAGTGAGTGAGCGCCCTTAGCCTGGGCTCCGAGGCTGCTCGGCCCTGGAAGGCACCGAAAGCAGAGTCTGCTGCCTGCTGCCTTGGGGACTGCCCCTCAGGCTCTCCATCCCTGGAGGCTTTGTGTTTGCACCTGCCCCCACCCAGTGTCCTCCGGGACCTGCAGGTCAGTCTGACTGGACCATGGCTTCTCGGCCTCATCTAGGAGCTACTTGGCTTCAGTTGTCAATGTCTGCACCTGCCTTTTACACTAAATAGCAAAGCGATCGTTAACTATGTTCTATCGCCTTAAAGAGGATGGCTCTTCCGCATGTCCACTTGCTCACAGGAGCAGGTGGCTGTGTGGTTTGGGACAGGCCCCCCAATAGAAAGTGCTGTGGAATGGGACTGGGGTTCTTTCTCATGAGAAAGAGAGAGTGAGGATGACGCTTTAGAAACATTACAATCGAAGTTCAAAGCACGAAATGCCCCAGACTGTGGAGAAATGCAAGAAAGGCTGGTTTTCTAATCTGGAGCTCAGGGTTTTACAAAAGACGTCCCATAGGCAGCGGTGACATTGGGAGGCCGGGGCGCTGATGGCTCTGAATCATTTTTCTAATGGTGGTGCTGAGCATGCCAATTCGCCACCGGAACCCCCTGTAAACAACAGGACACACTCGGATTCTGTGGACTTTGGCTACTCAGTGCACCTTAGGGCTGATTTTTATTTATTTGAAGCAAACCGGTTCTGGAGACATTTGTGGAAGAGACTGATTTATGTTGGAAACTGCTCGTGCCAAACCAAGACGTAAAGACAGAAGAGGAGAATAGAAACTTGTCGAAACAGAGGCAAACCTGCAGTGGGAAGAAGTCCATGGAGGCGACGTCGGATGGAAACGGCGGGTGGTGTTAGCGCAGCAAAATCTGGCCAATTAATTATCAAAGGTTTTCTGGGGGAGGAAACTTTAATTTGATGAATTTTGGCTTCTCTTCTTTTAAAAATGAACGCCTTCTATATCTTTTTGACCCAATGGAAGAAACAAGCTCAGAACCCTTCCCCTCGCCCCCCCTGTTTCTTTATTCTCTGAAAATATTTTCAGTTTATTTTGATCTCAATTCAACAAGATGCCACTCCTTACAAAGTGGCCAGAAGTAAGAAAGCCCAGCCGTATATGGTGATGTTTGTAGTAAAATGTAAAGGCAAATTTAGCCAGCAAATGGACATGCAATTTGGATAAACTGTATTTTATAGGGATATGTACTCAAAGTGATGATTAGTTGATAAAATCACATTGTGCATGATACCTTTTAATTTGCCTCAACTATTTAAATGACTTTAGATCTGTAGAAACATGCTGTGCTGAAATAAGTATTCCTTTTTTTAAAAAAATGTTTTCTTTCTCTCTTCCTCTCATTAAAAATTCTGGAAATTAGCAGATGAGAGAGGGGTCAGTCACAAGCTAGCAGAATGTAAATTGAGCAGTTTGACGTGCATTTGTGGGTCACCATACTTTCAATGACTATTTGTAAGACTGACTCCTCTTTAGTAGATAAATCTGAACTGGCCAATGTGAAGGTTAAGAGTATAAGCTGTTTGCCTGGCAGGTGTGGCTCAGTGGTTGAGCGTGGACCCATGAACCAGGAGGTCACTGGTTTGATTCCCGGCCAGGGCACATGCCCGTATTGCAGGCTCGATTCTCAATAGGTGGTGTACCGGACGCAGCCTATCAATGATGATTCTCTCATTGATGTTTCTCTCTCTCTATGCCTTTACCTTCCTCTCTCTGTAAAATAAATAAAAACACGTTTAAAAAATAAATAAAAAGTCTCACCTACAAAAAACGAGTATGAACTGTTCAAAAACCGCTTTTACTTTCGAGGAGAGGGAGTTAGAGCTTGTGCAGGTGTGGCAAGAGGGAGAACATGATCTGTTTTCCCTAAGCCCCGGCCCTCTGTACTCAAACGTTCTGACGATGAAGCGTGTGGACTCGGAATGAGTGAATGTGGTCCTTTGTGAATGGCTGACATATTTAATTTTCCAAGCAGGGAGGTCGTCATGCTTCCTTTGTCCTCCTGCCAATAAGTTGGCCCGGGCATTTCAGTTAAGATACTGCCTCCTCAAGTCACAGGAGACTGATGACCAGGCTGAGGGTGCTAAGTGCGGGAAATGCAACCACATCCAGCAGAGGCACAAACTTGGCAAAAAAATTACAAAATGTATCAGCCTAGTGATGATTGCAGTTAATAGCACAGATTACATTTCTTGGAGTTACAACACTGCCTTAGAAAACAAGGCTTGGACTAAAGAAGAAAAATAAGTTAGCTGGTATGTTAATTACATTTCAGCGGGAAATAAAATAAATAAATGGGGCGATGGAGAAAGGCCACGGAGAAACTGGTCTGTTGAGCTTTCTGACGAGCGCGAGAGAAGACCGATCACCGACTATTTTCGTTGTCAGGGAAGGGGAAAAGGGTTCTCTTTCTCATACTTGAGAGGAAAGGGTGTGAAGTGAGACCATAATTACAGGAAATAATGGACTTCACTGTTCATGCTCTGCCACGTGACACCCGTGTAGGGAGGGGAACACAGGGCCTTTTAACCAGGTCTCTGCAACCGTGCGAGCGGCCATGCTGGGCCACCCTGAGGCAGGAAGAGCAATGTGGTGCCTTAGATAAAGTAAAAGCAATGCTGAAAAGTTTCTGTTTTTTTTTTTTTTTAGGAGGGCAGATGCCAAAATTACACAAGTTAACCTGGGGGTGTGGCTCAGTGGTTGAGCATTGACCTATGAGCCAGGAGGCCACGGTTTGATTGCTGGTCAGGGCAGGTGCCTGGGTTGTGGGCTCAATCCCCAGTAGGGGGCATGCAGGAGGTAGCCGATCAATGATCTTCTCTCATCATTGATGTTTCTATTTCTCTCTCCCTCTCTGAAATTAATAAAAATATATTTTAAAAAAATGTAGACAAGTTATATGTGCAGATCCTGAAAAAAAATGTTAAAAAATGTACACGTATGTTTTTGTATAAATTAGGCTACGTGAAATGATCAAAAAGTCTGCTTGCATGACTGGGTGCTAGAGCGGGCCAGCCTCCGAGGCCAGCGGCAGCATCTTCAGGCCTGGCCAGCAAGCTCCAGAGTTCCCGGACCAGTGCAGGAGGATAAGTGATTTTATGATGCGTGCGTCACGTATGGATTCATAAACGTATATTGTAAAGAGATACATATTGAGTGTATTATAAAGAGCTGAGTAATGACATCATTTAGCAAGGACTCATGCAAACCTTACTTAAACGGAGAAATTTCTTTTTTTTCTCTGAGCAGTTTTACTTTTCTTCTACACATGAGATCAGATGGAACTGGAACACATTACCAGAAATCCACAAAAGCTGTGAATGTTTTAATTTATATTAATGTCTTAAGTGAGAAGAAAAAAGTCCTTATTAGAGGTATTCTCATAAAACCAGCATTATTTAAAAAATATTTTTATTGATTAATTGAGAGGGAAAGAGAGATAGAAACATCAGTGATGAGAGAGAATCATTGATCAGCTGCCTCCTGCATACTCCCCACTAGGGATCAAGCGCACAACCCAGGCATGTGCCCTGACCGGCAATCGAACCATGACCTCCTGGTTCATAGGTCGACACTCAACCTCTGAGCCACACCAGCAAAACCAGCATTTTTACATCTGTCAAAACGTCTTTGGAGAGGAAGTGGAGAAGAAATTCCAGTCGGTGACTTTGTCCAACTCCAAGGCAAGTGCTGAATTCCTGAGTTGACTCTGAGTTAAAGCTATTGAGTTTCCCGTGCAGCCATAGAGCAGACATCGTGTTGGCTGTTGGCTGTGATGTTGAACTTGTGTTCACCTGGTCTGGTTGCGGTCTATACCTGAAGTCCTGGTAGAAGGAAAACGGATGCACTGTTTTCTCAAGGGAGACCACCGCTAAAGCTTTGAAATGGTGTCGGCATTCTTACAAGCTAGTGGATGAATCAAACAAAGGGAAAAGAAACCCTCTAACTATTCTGGGGCTGAATTAGAAAACACCGGTTTCCAAATCTGCTCAGTAATCTAGGAGAAGACCTCGGCCCTTAAATGAGGTGGCTTGTGGCATCCAAAGGGTGTGCCCAGCACCTGGGGATGCTCCTTGCTCTGTCGGCCACTGAGCGCGGGATACAGGGTTCATCCCTGTGTGGGCCATCGGAGGTGACTGTGCGCACAGATCTGCGAGTAAAGGGACAGGGCAGCCGGTTTGGGGAGCGCCAGGGAAAAGACCACCTTCTTTGCACGTAGGAACGGTGTTTAGTTGGAGCATGGCATAATTGATAGTAAAATCTGAAACCGTGAATACACTGAAATGGATGCGTCAAGGGATTAAAAACCACCAGTATAGTCCATACATTTATAGCCAATTTAAAACATGTTAAAATTTATTGTTTGACTTGATGGCCCTCTCAAGTGATTTTTCGGAAGTTCCGTCACATCAGCCTGTCGGATGAAGTCAGGCATCTACGCTGGGCGCCTGTGGAGAGTCGCATCTGTGAGCTTCTGCGGAGAGACCCTTCTCACCCATGTTCGGGGAAAGAGAACTCCAAGAGCAGTTGGGAAAAGGGACTTGATTCAGGTGCCAGGCGTACTGTACAGGTCACTGTGGCGATCTTATTGGCATTGAAATAGACAGACATGCTCTTCCAGGTATTATCTTATTTCTTCCCGTGACATACAGTAGCTAGCTGGTTTCCCCTTCACTTTACCTATGAAAACAAGCAGCGGAGCCCTAGCCAGTTTGGCTCCGTGGTTAGAGCATTGGCCTGCCGACCAAAGGGTCCTGGGTTCGAGTGCGGTCAAGGGCACGTACCTCGGTTGCAGGCTCCTCCCCAGCCCGGGCCCTGGTCAGGGCTCGTGCAGGAGGCAACCAATCGATGTGTTTCTCTCACATTGATGTTTCTCTCTGTCTTTCCCTCTCTCTTCCACTCTTCTTAAAAATCAATGGAAAAATACCCTAGGGCGAGGATGAAAAAAACACCAAAAAACAAAAAAACCGAGCAGAGAAACCTCGATTTCACAGGGTTTCTCACTGTACTTGTGGTGAGCGAGCATCCTCAGCCTTCTTCAAATATGTTGTGTGAGGAAGAAAATATATGTATATTTCAAGGTTCCTAGAAATAAAGATTTTTGAAAATATCATTGTGTTGATAGAGACTTCCGTGTTTAGCGGAAGGAGGCATGAGTTGGGAAGGCTTGAAAAATACTGTCAGAGTAAATCGCAAGTAGGAAAATGAAGTTCCTCCATTCGACTTGCTCACTGCAGGGATGTGGCTTCATTTCTTCCCAGTGGAACTGCCCCCGGAAGAGAAGGTGGCAGGGTGATGCCCTGAAACAGGGTCATCGAATGTTCTAGAAAATGGTGTTGCAATACAGTTGAGATTTGAAGCGCTCAGAGAATGGGAAGAGAGAATGCATGAAATGGATCAGAATGGAAGTAAAACCCCACCAATACCGGTTAGTGGGTGAGGCACGGTTTTGCATTGTCCCCTCGTTTCTCTGTTTCGAGGAGTGTTCCAGTTGCACAGTTAATAAAACCTGAAAACTCCAGGTTATTTTGATCTCATCACTAAGATGATGTTCTCTGTCCATGGGGCTGATAACCTGCTGTGCTTACGTCTCTTGCTTTGTGTTTTGCTGCTCATCCCTCCTGTTCGGGTCTTACCTGGTGCGGAGGTCGGTCCCCGTCCCTGGCTCAGCGGCCTTTTCTGTCCTCTGAGGCAGGGCTTGGGCACCAGGGCAGTCGCTGGGCTCCCTGGCCGGCAGGTTCACGCCTCTGTCAGATGATGAGCTGGGGCCCTGTCAGAACCCCCGGGCGGATTCCATGCCCACCTGTGCTTGGATTTCCAGCTGTGGGCCTGACAAGTGGCTTGTTCTGTTGGGGGAGTAAAGCAAGTGAAAAATACAAATGCACCCCTTTATCCCTTACCTTTGGGTTTGCTTATTCACCCTGCTGGTACATGACAGTATATTACTAGCTTAGTACATATCTTGCAAAGGACCGAATTTTCCCTACTTGCCTTGGAGGTCCACTGGCTGAGTAACAGGCTGTGGGTAGAGTAAAAGTTGGCTCAGTCCAGGGGTGGTTTTTGAGGTTCTCCAAGGAACCCTGAAACTGGAAGATAAAAGAAGTCAAGCTGCAGCATTGTTTTCTGCTCTGGCCCCCTTGGCATGCCGGCCCCCCTTCCTGAGGCTAATTCAATACAGTGTAAGGACTTTATTTTGCCCTAGAATGGTGCCCAGAGGCTGGGCGAGGGCCCCGGCTGGCTGGGAGCCCGTGAGTAACCGTATGGGACTGGAATGCAGATAATGGCTTCATTTTCCGTCGGTTAGTAGGTGGAGACCTGTAGCGGCAGGCAGGATAAAGTGCGCCCGGAAGCCTACCCCGCATCACCCAGCCGGAGCAGAGTGGGCTGCCCCGCTGCAGAGCGCTGTCATTCTCTCCCTCCCACATTCTGGAGAGTTCCACCCCTGATCCTGAACAGAATCGAAGGTGATGCTCCCTAGCTTCAGGGGTCACCTTCAGGGGTCACAGCGTCACGCATTTCGGTGTCCTTTGCTTTGATGTCGCAGGTGTTGGGCCTTGGGCCCCTTAGGGAGGCTGGGAGGCTCGAAGGCTAGATGGCGAGGTTTGGCAGTGCCTACCCCCAGCGCAAGGGGCCAGTTCCCCAGCCCCCACGCCCTCTCAGGCCCCACCCAGGCCTGACTGGAGGGAAGGGGGACACTCTGCCGAGCACCCCACCCCTGTCCCTGTCAGGCTGACCCCACTTTT
>NW_005371230.1:1059643-1068573 GCF_000412655.1 Myotis brandtii | reverse complement strand
CATAGAGTGGGAACCAAAGCTATTCCGTCCAGACAGGACCTTGGGCTCAGAGTCTTACCCCGGCCTGCCCCCACCCTTCACCCACAGGACCTGAGGTATGGATTTGAGGGGTCCCACAGCCTGCGGGTCCTGGAACCCAGGCTAGGGGCAGGGTAGCGGGGACTTGTGGCTCTGCCTTCCAGGGTGCCATGGTCCTCAAACCCCCTTCCCTGCCTGTCCGGTGGCCGTGTAGGCTCTGCACTGGGGTGTCTGTCACCTCGCGCTGGTGGTGAAATGGCTTTTTCAGCAAAGGCCCGGGCGGGCCAGCCCCACACAGCGAGTCCCCAGGGACCCAGTGCCCTTCCGGACGCGGCAGGCCCAGACCGCTTAAGGACGAGCTTGGGAAAAGCCGTTATTAACCGGACACTCGCCTTGCGTTAGATTCGGAAGGAGCCCATTTGTAGACATGATCGTAGTTAATCTTCACTGAAACTCTGTGAGTTCTTCTCTCCATGTTACAAGAAATTCAGAACTGAGTGTCTTGCCCAACGTCAGGTAAAGCGTGGGGTGCTGACATCAGCCCCGTGGCCCATCTCCACGGCCCAGCTCTCCCGCACGCCCCCGCCCGCCGCCTGCCGGCCCGTTTCCTCTCCCTCCTCCCTGCTCTGTCCACTGCCCTCTGGGTCTGCTGGGACCTCCAGGTGCTCCTCCAAGTTTATCTCACCCAGTTCTTCCTTCAATAGAAACTTCGCTACAGTCATCTAATCAAGGCCCTCGCTCCTTTTACACCTTGGCTATCCGAGGCCAGGGCTGTCCCGAAGGCCATTGTCCAAGGCAAGCCGTGCATTCAGGCCTTCCTTCCGCCAGCCCCTGCTCTTCCGTAGTCTCCGGGGCCCGGGACGGGGGCGGATGTGGGATGTGCTGCCCCGGCCTTTCCTTCCCAATCACGTCGCCAGCCACTTGTCCACGAGAGGCGACAGCAGAGCCTGCACTCAGTTCTCCAGCCAGAGCCAGCAGTGCCTGGGCAGGAGTGGCCTGTCCCCGAGGCCATCCGCCGGACAGCTTCAGCCGCCGGGAGCCCGCCGACGGGCAGGCCTTTCAGTCCCAGCGACTGGCCCCATGTTCCCGGGTTCCCTTGGCCCCCGCCATCCGTGCCTCTGGACCTGAAATGCTCGGGGCAAAGGTTTTGTTCCCGGGCGCATCCTAACTGTTGTAAGGGGTGGCCCACACCGCACATTAAAAAGGGGATGCCAACAGCACGGCCTTGTCCTTCCACGCAGCCTCGGTCTCGCTCTCCCGCCCAGACCCGCAGACGCCCAGGGCCACACGCCTTGTAAAGTCGCTCCGCGGCCACGAGAAGCAGGTGGAACAGACACATCTTGCTGTGTCCTCCCAAACCCGAGGCGGCATCTCGGAGTGAGGTGGCAATTTGACAGGTTTATGTTACGGTTTTGTTGAGCTTCATCCCATAAACTGACACCTACTTGGACATTATTTGGGATTAAAATAATCACATAATAAAGTCAAACCGGCTTGAATAGGAAACGTAAGCAGGGATACTCTCGTATAAAACTTTCCTTTTATTTTATTTTTTCTGGGTCATAAAGCAAACAAAATAAGCTTACCACCCCTCATTGTTCCCCATATCTATACTAATAAAAAGATAATATGCTAATTAGACTGGACATCCTTCCGGACGTCCTTCCGGACAAAGCCACGGTGAGGGGGTGCCGAGACAGAGGTAGGTAGGGGCGATCAGGCCGGCAGTGGAGGGCAGTTATGCGCAACCAGGCAGGCAGGCAGAGTGGTTAGGGGCGATCAGGCAGGCAGGCAGGTGAGCAGTTATGAGCCAGCGGTCCCGGATTGCGAGGGGTCCTGGATTGGAGAGGGTGCAGGCCGGGCTGAGGGACCCCTACTCCCCCCCCGCCCCCCGTGCACAAATTTTGTGCACCGGGCCTCTAGTTTTAATATAAAATCTTTCTCACCTTGTAATTTCATTTAAGCCTATTTTATTTTCCTGGGCCTTGGGCCTTGGGTAATTTCCTTAGGTAAATTTCAGTTACCTCTGGTAGGAAAGCATACTATAGAGAGTTAAATGAACAGCCAAACGTCTTGATTAACTTCCACAGCTTTGCCAATACACAACCACAAAAATCAGATCGTGTGATTGTAAAAAAAAATTTCCTACTTCTTGACAAACTGGTTAACAAAAACTCCACTTCTCCGCCTTGTGAGATAAACTTCAGAGGGAAGCAAAGAGAGAAAAATGTGCCTTTTATGGAAACAACGATTTTAGCCACGTGAGCGCTGATCCGCGCACACACGCAGTGGGAGAAGCTCGGCCCCGTGGGAGGAACATGGGCGTCATGCGTTTGGACCCAGCTCCCGGGGGCTCGTGGCTTCACTGGGGCCGTGGAACGACCGGCTGGGTGCAGAGCCGGAGCCGTGTGCTGGGCGAGCCCTGTGGGTCCTGGGAGGGGACAGATGGGTACAGCGTGACCAGGGTTCTTAGCCTGGACTGCTCAATGCGGGGTCCCCAGTGGGCTTTCTCCCCGGCCTACGCACCCAGACGCCCTCCGCGTCCTTTATCCTCACACGGCTGTGGCCTTCGGACCGGGGAGACGTGTGGCAGACAAGCCTTGGTCCTTAGAGACCAAGGAGGCTGCACAGCAAAAGGACTTGGTAAAGAGAGGTGGGGGTTGGACTTAGGGTCCAGGATCATCACTCTACAGCAGTGGTTCTCAACCTTCCTAATGCCGCGACCCTTTAATACAGTTCCTCATGTGTGGTGACCCCCAACCATAAAATTATTTTCGTTGCTGCTTCATAACTGTAATTTTGCTACTGTTATGAATCGTAATGTCAATATCTGATATGCAGGATGTATTTAGGCGACCCCTGTGAAAGGGTCGTTTGACCCCCAAAGGGGTCGCGACCCACAGGTTGAGAACCGCTGCTCTGTGGGGTCAGGGGTCAGGGGTGGGAAACCCCCTTCCCCCCATCGCTGGGACATTCTTTGCCACCTGATTATGCGTTGAAGGATCTTGAGCTGATTATTCGTGGAGGAGGTGGAGGGGCTGTGGGTGAGGAAGAGGGGCATTCATTCTCGGGAGCGCAGCGGCTTGCAGAAGCCAGGCTGGCCCAGGGATGGCAGAGGTCACCTCCGGCACCTGCTGGCATCCCCGTCTCCTGACCTAGGCTTGCACCAGGCGCCGAGAAGGCAGACCGGAGAGGAGGCCTCGCCCCTGGGCTGTGTGCCACCTGAGGGGGTGCTGGGGCAGGGAGCCACCTTCATTTTGCAGGTGTGGGTATTCGAAGGCTCTGCCTGCTAACATGGTTGGAGGATGCCACCCCTTCCTCCTGTCCCCTCCATGCCCAGACCTCCTGAAGCCCGGATGCCTGTCTCCAGTGCTTGTCTCTGAGGAGGGCTTGAGCCTAAACCCAGATGCACCCCGAGGGCTGGGAAACCAGGGGGATGGGGGGCCTCGCTTCGTGGAGAGGAAAGGGCAGGGGAGCGGGGTTTGACGCCATGGCACTGAGCAGAGGTGGGGAAGAGCAGTCTGCCAACAGGGTGACAAATGGTGGCCAGTGGGCAGGAGGAGTGGCACATCATTTGGGTGTGAGCTCGATTAAGTTACTGAACCTCTGGGTACATTTGACGTCTTCTCTCTTCCCTGTTTATCTGACCTGGAAGGTCTAAGTCAGTGGTCGGCAAACTGCGGCTCGCGAGCCACATGTGGCTCTTTGGCCCCTTGAGTGTGGCTCTTCCACAAAATACCACGTGCAGGCGCGCACGTACAGTGTGATTGAAACTTCGTGGCCCATGCGCAGAAGTCGGTATTTTGTGGAAGAGCCACACTCAACGGGCCAAAGAGCCGCAGTTTGCCGAGCCGCAGTTTGCCGACCACTGGTCTAAGTTTTCGGCACAGTCCACTCACAGGGATCACAGTGAGAACATATTCCTGGGTGCTGTTCCGGGGACTCTGATTCAGTCGGCGGGGTAGGGCCTAGGGATGGGCGAGGGGAGGGGAGGGGCGGGGCCAGGGATCTGCATTTTTCATTTGCAGGTAATTTAGAAAACTGACCAGTTCCTGGCTGCGGGTTTGATCAGTTCTTGTTCTTTTTGTCTTCTAATCACTGCCACCAGTTGTCCTGACCTCAGCTGTGCCTCTCACGATCCCGTGCCCCCGAGAACGGCTTGCTCCTTCACCCCAGGGCACAGCACGGGCGTCCATCCCGTTCCTCTGGCCCAGATGCCTCCCTGCCCCTGTTGCTGGTCTTGGAGGTGCAGTCCTGTTGCCCTTCGTGAAAAGCAGTGGTTCTCAACCTTCTGGCCCTTTAAATACAGTTCCTCATGTTGTGACCCAACCATAAAATTATTTTCGTTGCTACTTCATAACTGTAATGTTGCTCCTGTTATGAATTGTCATGTAAATATCTGATATGCAGGATGGTCTTAGGCGACCCCTGTGAAAGGGTCGTTCGACTGCCAAAGGGGTCGCGACCCACAGGTTGAGAACCGCTGGTGAAAAGCCTTCGGCCCCGCCAGCTGTCTGAGTGGTGACCTCCCTTCCGTTCTGTGGCTTCTGTTCCCTGCACGACTTCCTTATGGTGCAGTGTAGCGGCAGCTTGTGGAAGGAGCGAGGGCATTGGCTCAGGCAGCCCCTTACCCTGGGCAGGCCCCCCCCCCCCCCCCACTAAAGTCCATCCTACAGGGTTGCTGAGGCGGGAGTGAGAGAATACACGGGCGGGGACTTTGTGCCTGGGACATAGGATGTGTTTAGGTAAATGTACTTTCTCCTCCTTTTCCTTTGTGTCCTAAATCCCCAGCTGGACCAAAAGGCCCTCGAAAGAGAAAGACTGCTTTCTGTTCCTCTGTTCTCAGCTTAGCGCTTACAGCTCAGTAAGTAATAATAACACAAAAAGTATTGGTGGTAGGAGTGGAAGTGGTAGTACAGAAATAGCCAATTTATAAAGTACAGTGGGGCCTTGACTTATGAGTTTAATTCGTTTGTGACGGAGCTTGTAACTCAAATTACTCGTATGTCAAATCAACAGTGAACGAGTGAGACACGTGATGCTGGGCTGATGTTGTGGCGTTCACTGTGACGTTTGCTGCGCCAACTAGCGGTCGGGTATCTGAAGCTGGCTCGTAACCCGAATTTTAGCTCGCAACTCAAAGCAAAAAATCGGCCGAGAGACTGCTCGTATCTCGAAAAACTCGTTAGTAGGGACACTCGTAAATCAAGGCCCCACTGTACTTGCTATACGCCAGCACTGCCCGGAGCATCATTCATTTCACCTTCTCCACAGAGCTTGAAGGGAGGGGCTGTGATGAACTCAGAGGAGGAGCCTGAGGCACAGAGTGGCTGAGTAACTTGCCCAGGGTCGCCCAGCGGCCGGCAGGCCATGCCGCAGAGCCAGTGTGTGAACTCAGAAAGCCTGGCTGCCACCTTTGAACTCCGTTGCCCTTAAATAAGACAAAAGCTCATGTTTAAACAGAGTGGCTCATGCACTGAGATAGAGGCAGCTTCACTGACTATCAGCACGTGGCCCGTCCTGTTTCATCTGTGCCACCTCCCGTGCCTTCACCTCCACTTTGGGTGATTTTGAAGCAAGTCCCAGGCATCATGTACTTTCAGTGTGAATTGTTATCTTCTGTATGTACCTCTAAGTGAGGGCTTTTAAAAAATATATGATCGCAACGCCCTTATCCCATTTAAAAATATTATCGGTTGTTTCTTAACACCAACTCTCCAGTTTGTGTTTAAATTTCTCTGATGGCTGCACAGACATTTCTTACCGTTCCTTTGTGCAGAGCAGGACCCAAACAAAAGATAGCCTATTTTTAATAGTGACTTTTAAAGCAAAGTACCTGAACACGTGTGCTTACTGAACTTCACTCAGTAAACATTTATCACACGCCTGCGTTTTGCAAGGCGCAGTGTGGGAGGCGATGAAAGGTATTTCCAAGGAGATGCCAACGGGCCGTGGGGACTGGCCGGTTTTAGACAACGGTCAAGGGTAGTGGCCCATTTTGCCTCCGAGGCTGGAACCTGGTCTGAGTGGCACAGGGGTAGAGCTCTTGACGGAGACAGGGAAGGTGGAAGGAAGAAACAGCCCGGAAGAAGTGACGGGTACGGCTTGGGTGTGTTCTGCATTCCATTCTTCATCTCTCCCTTTCCACTTGATTCTTCATCAATGGCAAGTGGAACGTCCTGATGTCAGGTCCCCGTCCCCCCCCCCCCCCCCCCCCCCCCCACTTAAAAATGGATAGGAATTTGGATGTTCTTAGTGATGAGTCTTTGAGTAAAGAAAATAAGCGTGTGGGGGTAAATGCATGCATGTTAGCGGCATAATCCCCGTGCTGACAGATGGGAGTTGTAGGATACAAGCTTTTCTTGTTCAGCCTTGGCTCTCATGTCCTGGAAAATGTCTTCTCAAACGAGTAAGCGTTCAGGGGCCTGGGCACGGTGCACGTCTGTGAAATAGCTCTGTTGGCTTTGAAGGTATTCACCCCTTTGTTTGGGGGACCTTGCTCACTTCAAAGGAAAGTGTCTTGACTTGCCTTGTGTTTGATGGACTTTTTTTTTTCTGTATTTAACCAAGATGGCCCTTTAAGACAAGACGGGTAATTGTGTGGACACTAAAAATCACTGCTGAGACCTGCTGCCTCAGACAGGAGTCCCATCAGGTCGGCCGGCGTTGGGACAGGTACCAGGAAGCAAGCATTGGGCCTGGGTGCCAGCCGGGAGGTTAGAACAGCAATTTGCTCATTTCGGCTGTTTTATGAGCAGCCTTTATAAGGCTGACTAATGTCTTCCACAGACATTTTGCCAACTCACATTAAGAAAGAGATCTTAGAAATAAACGTTTACGGTTTCCCTATTCCAAGGGGGTAGTTTTCAGGTGTTAAAAATCTGTCATCTTTGTCTTGGGCTGTAGAATGATGTTTGATTTATGTCTGGATCATTTTTTTATACTCATGAAAAGGTATTTTCAAAACTGAATTGTGGAACGACGAGGTTTTCTTCGGCGAGACATTTAGTTAATCTGCTGTGCTTTGAATTTAACTCTAGGCACACACGTTCTTGTTTGAAATATTAAAAATATTAATCTCTGTATTCCATGTTCTTTAAGACTGCCGTGGCCTTAAAGACCGCAGATGGCTCCTAGACTTACTGGTGTGATCACTACATAAACGTTGAATCGCTATGCTGTACACCTGAAACTCATGCATGTCAATTATAATTAAAAATAAATTAATAAAGATAGACTGCTGCGGGATTGTGAGTTACAGTAGCAGCAGAGAGAAAAGAGGAAACATGGCAAAAGCCTGTTTGCATTGCATTTCTGTTCAGACTTTTAGTCCATTGTCCTTCTGCTGCCTGTGCTTCTCACTGTTATGGGTCTTTCCAACCCCTAGAACTGGATCTAACGAGAAACTTATATGGAACTTGACAGTTTTTGTAAAGAAGAAGATGATTGCTTCTCATTTCCTAGTGCTTTTGTATTAAACTGTAAATCACTAGGGTGAGTGGCAGCACACATTTTCAGTTGCATATGGAAATGGGTTTCTGGTCACATGGTCTGAGCCGCTGGCCACGCCCATCCTGACTCCAGCCCCGCCTCTAAGTGGCTGGAACAGCCCGCTTGACATGGGGTTTCGGTTACTTGCCATCAAAAGCACCTAACTAGTCCTAGCAGCAACGAACTGTGTTAAACCCATCTTCTTGTGTTTCTTACTGGAATGGAGCAATTCTCCTCTCTGGGCCAAGGGATTCATACCCCCAAAGAGACAGGAAGAAAAGTGAACAATTGCTGAGCGCCTGCTGTGTGTCAAGCACGATGCCTGTGCAGTTGATGTGCATTTGTTCCCGCACTAATGAGTGCTGGGTGGGGGTGCAGCTTGCCCCATTGCTGCTGGGTTAAGCTGACTGGCTATTTCTGGGCTGTCGCTGGATTTTTAGCGGGCTCTGGGCACAAGGCCTTGTCGGGGAGGGAGCAGGGCTGTGTCCAGTGTCTGTGTGAGAACTAGTCTCACTTCTGTCCCTAATAGAGTAGGTCGGACCACCTGGTACATTCTTATTTGCTTTTATGCCAACTTCCCTCCCCTCCCCCCTTGCATATGGTAGAAAATTGGGCCAAATATAACCTAATGTTCTGACTAAAAGGAAAACAGTTTCCTCCCATTGGCCAAACGCAAGCAGATGTGGTTTATTAAATTCTCAATCGGCCAGGGTACATTCTAGGTGCACTGAGAGGTTACCACTTGGGTGGCGATGCTGTTTTCTGAATCCCACAGGCGGGTAAATGTAGCTCCCGGTGCGTCCTCCTTCCCTGGGGAGAAAGGAGGGAGTCTAGCGGAGGCCAGGGGTGGGAGTCACGGTGACGATGGTGCCTGCACTCTGACCTTGGAGCTGGCTTCGCCTTGGACCCTGTGCAGGGCTCGTCTGGCCTGGCCGCTGGTCATTCCTCATGCGGAGGTGAGATGCGGGCATTTGGGGAGATGCGGGGTTCACCTGTTGGAAATTAGCCAGCTGCTCATTGAAAAGAAATTAGTCACGCGCTTCACTTACAACCGAGAAGCAATACTTTAGGGTCCTCTTGCAAGAATAGGAGATTTGTTATGGTTTTGGTGTCATCTGATCCACCGTCAGCACGCCTGGGAAAGTCACGATAATAGGGGTATTGGCCTAGGGGTATTGGCCGGCGCTTTGCGAAACGTTTTTAATAGGTTGTCGTAACAGGCAGGGCTGCGCTTTTAGGAAATAATTTATTGTTGTTGTTAGCTGCATGCAATGAACTTGTCTTCGCTCTGAAGTTGTACCCTCTGGTGGTTAAGCCATTCCTAGGCCGGCCTGAGGAGCCTCAGGGGGCCCTGGGCCAGGCCCTCTCCTGGATGTCCAAGGACTTTGGCTGACCTTCAGGCCTGAGCAGCCGGGGGGAGG
>NW_005371230.1:1033661-1059632 GCF_000412655.1 Myotis brandtii | reverse complement strand
TCTGGTGGGGGTGGGGTGTGGGTGGGCAGTGGGGGACGGCGGATTTCAGTGGGAGCTGTTAGCTGCTGGAGGTCCACAGGGCGGGAGGATGTGAGAGGCAGGATACAGGGGGTTAAAAGGTTGTCCTGTTCAGACCACGCCCACAGAACTCCAGGGAACAGTTTGGCAGGAAAGACGCAGGGCTCTCTGGCCCCGGTTCTGCCTTGAACTTGGAATCTTTCTGTACGGTCCTTGCCACATGGCCCCCCTCTCAGGAAACAGGTGGCTGGACAGTTCCTGAAAACGCAGATAACTGTGTGGCTCGTGAAAATTAGGTTTTAACGACCCTGATGGAAAATTTAGACATGTTTAGTAATGCTTTGTGAAAATCAGATTTAAAGTATGGGCAAAAGGATGGTCTGGAAATGTTTTGTTAGGTGTTGGAGTTTTGTGGCGCAGTGAGCGATTAGTCTGCCATCACATGGATTGTACTGAAAAAGATGTTGTTAATCCCGTTCTTTGGCACTTTCTCTCTCTGTGGAATGTGTTTCTAAAATGATGAAGCAGGTTCACTAAAGCTTTGAAGGAGCTGCCTTTTCTGCCTCTCATAGAATCATTTCTGGAACACGCTTCTTTGAGCACCTACTGTGCGCCAGGTGCTCTTCTGTGTCCTGGAGACGTGGGGATTAGTTAAAGCTCATCCCAGGCTGTTAGGACTCATAGAAAAAACGTGGAGACAAACATACAGACAAGTAGGAATGCCGCTGAGTGGTGGTGTGTGTGCGTTAGCGGCAGGAGGAAGGCCCCTGAGAGCAGGGAGGAAGGAGTCCCCGGAGGGGCCCCAGGGATGGGGACAAAAGTCGCCAGGGAGCTCACTTCATTTTTATTGTGATAAAATATACATAACATCATATTTATCATTTTAATACATTGACAGTATTATTTAACCATCACTGCTCTGTACACCTACAACTTTTCATAATCCCCTGCTGAAATTCGTACTTGTTATTAAACACTAACTCATCACTGCCCCTCCCTCAACCCCTGGGAAGCCCTATTCTACTTTTTGTCTATGAATTCACCTCTTCCGGGTACCTCACATAAGGGGATCATATGATATTTATCCTTCTGTGTGTGCATTATTTCACTGAGCAGTGTGTTTAAGAAGTGTTGTATTGTAGCAAGTGTTAGAATGCCATTCTTTTTATTGGCTGAATAGTATTCCATTTTATGTCTATACCGGATTTTATCCATTCATCCGTTGAGGGATACTGGTTGTTCCTACTTTTTGGCTGTTGTAACTAATGCTGCTGTGAATATGGGTGTGCAAATATCTGTTTGAGTGGCATTCACTTTTAAAAAGTTCTTTTATTGATTTTTTACAAAGAGGAAGGGAGAGGGATAGAGAGTTAGAAACATCGATGAGAGAGAAACATCGATCAGCTGCCTCCTGCACACCTCCTACTGGGGATGTGCCCGCAACCAAGGTACATGCCCTTGACTGGAATCGAACCTGGGACCTTTCAGTCCGAAGGCCGACGCTCTATCCACTGAGCCAAACGGTCAGGGTGGCATTCACTTTTAAAAAACATTTCATGTTAAATTATGAGATAACATATTCACTGTGGATCATTTAGAAAGTGAAGACAATTAGAATTAAAATCGTTCATAATGGCATTACTCAGAAATACCTTTAGTAACCTTTTTTTACAGTTAGTGATATATATTTTTTAATATATTTTTATTGATTTCAGAGAGGCAGGAAGAGGGAGAGAGAGATAGAAACATCAACTATGAGAGAGAATTATTGATTGGCTGCCTCCTGCAAGCCCCCCACTGGGGATCGAGCCTGCAACCTGGGCATGTGCCCTTGACCGGAATTGAACCTGGGATCTTTCAGTTCGCAGGCCAATTCTCTATCCACTGAGCCAAACTGGCTAGGGCCAGTTAGTGATATTTTTACATTAAAAAACTATATCTTAAATTTTGTATCATGCTTTTTTCTTTGAACATTATTTAGTGACCACTAGAATTATTTAAAATATTTTAATTGACTATAAAGGATAATTTTGTGGGCATGCCTATTTATTTCATTGTTTTGGATCATTTTGAGATTTAATATAAATTATATTGAGATGAATATCCTTATATAATAAAAGGCTAATACGCAAATTGTCCCCTCGGGAGTTCGACCGGGAGACCGGGAGTTCAATCACTCGCTATGACGTGTGCTGACCACCAGGGGCGGTGCAGAACATGGCGGGCACCCAGCGGTGGTGGTGGGGTGCTGAGGAAGCGAGGGAAGGAGGAGGTGGGGAAGCCGGGAGGCGGAGAGTCTAGGGACCCTACCCATGCACAAATTTCGTGCACCGGGTCTGTAGTATCTGTATAAATCTTTGCCGATAAGTCTGCTATTTACTTAGAAACGAAATTACTGCATCAAAGATGTGACCATTTCAAGGAGCTTATTAATGGCCAGACTGCTCTGTCGGGCGCTCCCCCGGCCACGGCAGAGTAGGAAGTGACCTCTCTCTTCAAGGCCAGCACAGTGGCACTCCTGCTCAAAACTGTGCCAACAGCTGCAGAAGCTGGGCCTCTATTGTGTGCTGCCCCCACTTGGGACCGCCTGTAGTTGACAGGTGGAGACTGGCAGGTAAAGGGAGGGGGACAGGCTCCTGTTGACTTGTCATGAGAGTGCTGTCAGCCTTCGTTCTGCTCATCCTTCACGTGAGTCACACCCCATCATCCCGTCTCGTTGCAGAAGCTTCAGTTTGGAGACTGAGGGACGTGAGTTTTTCTGGGAAGCACTCGGGAGTCACTGGTTGTATTAGTCAGGGTTCTCCAGAGTCAGAACCAATAGGATGTGTGAGTATGTATATGTATATATAGGTGCATGCATACACACACACGTACACATATATGTATATATGTACATATAGGCATATGTATGTGTACATGTATGAAAATATACTTAATGTTAGAAATGGGCTCGCACTGCTGCGGGGGCCGGCAGGTTGGAATTTGCAGGGCAGGCCAGCAGGCTGGAGACCCAGGGAAGAGTTGAGTTGCAGCCTTGAGTCCGAAGGCAGTAAGTGTGGAGGCAGAATTCCTTCTTCTTGTGGGACCTCAATCATTTTCTCTGAAAGCCTTCAACTGATTGGATCAGGCCACCCACATATGGGTTGCATATGGAAATGGGTTTCTGGTCACATGGTCTGTGTTAAACCCATCTTCTTGTGTTATCGTAATTTTACTGAACGTTGCCATTTGCGCATTAGCAAATGGTGATAAAAACTACCCGCATACAGTTATGGAGTACATTACCTCCATATGTGGGTGGCCTGATCCAATCAGTTGAAGCCTTTAGTCAGTACTCAAAGTCACTGACTAAACGTTAATCTAAAAAATACTTTCACAGCGACACGTAGGCCGGTATTTGACCAAGTATCTGGGTACCGTGGCTTAGCCAAGTAGACACATAACATAAACCATCGCACTGATCTGAAAAGTTTGGGTGCCACTGAGTTTAACATCCTCCTACACGGAGGCAAAAATAAAATTCAAGTTACTTAGTTTTCCCGGGAGCCACGAGAGGGCACTGTGGACAAGGAAGATGGGAGACGCGGCTCCTTGGCTGTTCTGGCTGCGAACCACCGGCATCAGCACCGCAGGGGCCCCTGGGGTTCCCCCTGCAAGTCCTGAGGTTTGCAGCTGAGAGTTACCTTCATGCTGAGCAAGACTGCAGGCGAGGTGACAGCCCAGAGTCCTGGCATAGGCTAGAGCAGGGGTGGGCAAACTTTTTGACTCGAGGGCCACAATGGGTTCTTAAACTGGACCGGAGGGCCGGAACAAAAGCATGGATGGAGTGTTTGTGTGAACTAATATAAATTCAAAGTAAACATCATTACATAAAAGGGTACGGTCTTTTTTTTTTTTTTAGTTTTATTCATTTCAAACGGGCCGTAGTTTGCCCACGGCTGGGCTAGAGGCAGGACTGTGCATGGCACCTTCTTTCCGTTTTGGGGCATTCTAATAATTTTTGTTAATTATATAATAATAATATTTTAACTAATACTCATGACAGCTATATTACTTACATAGTAATGAATATAAATTAAATATTAAGGATTTGAAATATATATATGGATTACTTTGGTTCTTATAAAATGTATATGCTAATGTGGCATCTATACATTATTCTGATTGCATGAGTACAGAATACGTACCTTTGACGTCTGAATATGAAATGGTAAACTTTCAGAACGCCCGCCTTGTGTTGGTGGTGGCTCCACACTAGTTTTGACGGACACCGTGAGGGCACTGCGTTTTGTTTTGTGAACTGTTGCCTTCGGGGAACACAGAGGAGGTTGTGGGCGTGGAGACAGCAGGAGAGATTCCTTCCTCCCGTGGCGGGCGGAGAGGGGGGTGTTCGGGTGGTTGAGGAAAGGGGCACGCCAAAAAATAATTGTCCCTCTTGGAATCAAGTCTTTTGTACCTGGATTGGGATGTTCTAATAATACCTCATTAGAAGCAGACAAAGTGTACGTCAGGCTGAATGTTTTGAGAATGGATGGGTGACTTAAAATAATGATTCCTAACCTCTTCAGAAAATCCTCTGTTTTATTTTAAACATCGTTGTCTTTGTGTGGCTTACAGCCAACTCCTGTTACCTGAAGAATGACTGCTCTCAGCTGCTTCTGTACCCCTTTGGCTGGTTGGCTCAGGGTCAGTCTCCCCACCAGGTGGCAGGCGAAGAGCAGCAGCATCCCTGTGACGCGAGGCCTGCCTGACGCCCCTGCCAGCGCAATGCAGTGAGGCTTTCCCTGCACATCTGCAGCCGGAGGCTCCATGTGTGAGTGTGAGTGGCAGAGGAGGACAGCAGGGGGTGCTATTTGCTGCATTTTGATTGTGTCAAATGCCATATTTTCCACCCAGCCTCTTAGAAATTCTTAAAAAAAGGTGATAACACAGATAGCGGTTTTGATGGGAATCCTGTTACCATGGGCTTATCTCATATGCATATTTCAGACTTGCCAGAGCCCCTCTTCCACGCCCTGAGATTTGGTCTCCATCTGCTTATCTGGCCACCAAGATGCATAGGAGTGTGACGACAGTATGTTCCCAGACACATTGCCTCCTGGCGGCCTGTGGAGAATTTCCAGCAGGATCCTGTGACATCATCAGAGCCCTGTCTACCACGCCGGGCCCTCTTCAGTCTCTTATTGGCCAAGCAGCTTCACGTTGGAAAGTGAGGTTTTTTTGGAAGTTGCCTCGCTCACTAGTTTAGGACATTTGGAGCAACTTTGTTTATTTGTTTATTTACTTATTTTCAGTTTCATGGAGATGTAGTCAGCAGGCCACACTGTACACGTTTAAGGTGTGCGGCATAAGGACCTGACCTACTTAGAGTGCGAAATGTAGAACATCTTTTTAGAACAGGTAAGGAGTTTGGACAGTAGGGGCAGGAAAAAATAAACAATGAATTAAGGAAGGCGTTCCAAAATATCTACCAGATGATTGCAGAGTACGACCCTGTTTTCAGAATTTATTACCGGGTGACTGATGAAAACAAACAGAGTTGACTTTGCATTAATCAAGATGTTGAACAGTCATGGATAAGAGAAATACTAGTACTTTTATTGGGAATTTTATTTTCCCACGGAGTCATACAGTTTCAGAGAGTCATTCATATGGAAAAAAAATTGACTGTGGAATTGTGAATACTGGCATTGCTCTCATTCTCACCCATGGGTGTGTGGCTTAGGCAATCAATTTTCAGATCTAATCCCTGTATAGAAATTAGATGGATAACGAAGCCACTTGGTCTTTTCATGCTCATTACCACATATATTCATTAAGAGACAGCACACGGGTAACTCCCTAGTTCCTTAGTTGCTCTCACAGCCGTTATTGATGCGCGGATTTAAGAAGCCAGCCTTGCTCTTGCCTGCCCCCGGCACCCTGCAGACTCCGTCTCCTTACGAATCTATGAAAGCCGCCTTTTTAGGTGGAACCTGGCCCATATCAGTTTACTAGTTCCGCGCCACACGACTAAACTAATTTTTCAGATGCTTTGACTGGAGTTTAGAAGACGATGGCTTTCCTAAAAAAAGCAAACACGAACATTCCCAGCCTTCCAGTTGGCTCCTATCAATTTCCCTTTAATTACCTCCTGAAGTACCTGCTAATGACTTATTACTTATAAAAATAAATTATAGGTGCTCGGCAACCCTGTTTGTAGTTTCCTTCGAGTTTTTGATGGGGCTGCCAGTGGCTGTGTGGCCGTAATACGGGCATGTGAATCAGATTGCTTTGTAATTTTATATATTGAATACAGTGTCCTGCAGGGCTGTGTGCAGACAGGGGAAGCAGCGTGTTCCGTACGGGAATCCTTCTCCTTAGACCAGGCTGGCCTCCGCGCTGCTGCACGACGCCTGCTCAGCGGGCAGGGCTTGCAGTCCCGGGGTGTGGGTTTCAGGTACACGTGGCGGTTCTTTCCTTTCACGGCCTTGGACACGGGCTTGAGTTTGCAGTCGTCTCTCATAGATGACACAGGGCACCATGAGTTTCAAACTCCTCTCACTTTTTTTTAAAAACAAACAAACACAAAATCTTTTTCAAATAATTTCGCACACAGTATCCCAATAGGTTAGGATGAAAGCCAGACTGTTTTTGAGAGGAGGGGTCAGACTCTCAGAGCCTGGCCCGATGTCTCCCAAAGGGACGTCACCTGGCCGGTGGGACTCCTCAGGATTCAGTGTGAACACACTGAAGTGGAAGATGAAGTTGCTTCTATATTTAAGTGCTGTTCACCTGGCCGGTGGGACTCCTCAGGATTCAGTGTGAAAACACTGAAGTGGAAGATGAAGTTGCTTCTTTATTAAAGTGCTGTCTGTTATTTGTGTGTGTGTGTGTGTGTGTGTGTGTGTGTGTATGTGTGTGTGTGAATCCTCACCCAAGGATATTTTTCCATTGATTTTACTTTTTAGGGGGAGTGGAAGGGAGGGGGAGACACAGAGGGAAACACATCGATGTGAGAGACACGTCGATGGGTTACCTCCCGCACACACCTCGACCAGGGCCGGTGATTGAGCCTGTAACCGAGGTACGTGGAATCGAACCCAGGGCTCTTCGGTCCGCAAGCTGACGCTCTGTCCACTGAGCCAGATGGCTCGGGCTGAGTGCTGTATGTTTTCCACTCACTTTTATGCTTGTTCAGCCGCACACATGTACAGAAGCACCCTGTGCCTCCACGGGGACTAAGCTTTAGACCAGATTGGCCGACTTTCTCTACAAAGGGCAAGAGAGCAAATATTTTCTGCTTTATGGGTCAGAGTGTCTCTGTCATAGCTACTCAGCTCTGCCTAGACACGTGCAGATGGAGGAGCGTGGCTGGGTTCCAAAAAAATCTATTGATGGGCACCAAACCTTGAATGTCACATAATTTTCACATGGGATGTAATATTATTATTTTGACTTTTTTCAACCGTTTAAAAATGGACAAACAATTCATAGCTCGTGGGCCATAGTGAGGTGAATTTGGACTGGGCTAGACCTTGCTGATTCCTGCTTTATGTTTATGTTGTACAGCTATTATGTTTTCCAAAAAAAAAAGAAAGACAGAAAGAAAGAAAAGAGATGAGTATTGAGCTGAAGTTCCAATTGGGCGTTTGTCGTTTATTTCCACTTCTCTGCAACCTCCTCTCCTCAGACACTGTGCCTGTCTGCTTTGTGTCAGAGGCTGCTAATTCTGTAACAATGTTCTCTTGCTCGCGCTGTGCTAAGAGACAGTTAAATATAGCCGGGGCGACAGACCTGGGTTCCCGGCTGGCTGAGCCGCTATGTGCAGAGTTAACACATTGTATGCGGGAAACGTATTTATACGTTTTACGTATTTATATGTTCTACCAGTGTAGTAGCGCAGGACACGTATTAATACGTTTTTTATAGACTAGCGGTAGAATGCGGGTAACGTATAAATACGTAAACTAAAGTTATCGTAATTTTACTGAACGTTGCCATTTACGCAAAAAATTAGCAAAAATGGCCCGCGCCACCTGTTAGCGCGCGATAAAAACTACCCGCAAACAATGTTAAAAAGCCACCCCTTTCGGGGAAATACTTGATTTCTCCCCAGCGCCTTACGGTTCCTTCCGAATGGACTTTTTCTGGGAATAGATGGCAAAACCCAGATTAGAGAACCGTGGGTGTTAGTCTGGTAGTTTTCTCTCCCCGGCCGCGCCCACTCCTGTCAAGACCAGAGTAAGAGATGAAGTGTGAGAAAGAAGGAGATATACAGGGTGTCCCCCCAAAAATGTATCCCCGCTTTGAACAATTATAAAGGCAGAGTTTATTAGAATCTATTTCATTTCCATTTAACAGCTGTCAGCGGTGAAAGTGTGTGTACGTTTTTGGGGGACACCCTGTAGTTAACAGCGAAGTGCCTGAGAAGGAAACACAGCAATAAGTCGGAAAGCGTGTCAGTGTGTCCCCCGAGGGAGCTGTGTCAGGCCTCCCCCGCCGGCCCCTCCCGCCCCCACTGTTTTGGAGCCCTGCCCTGGCTGAGGATGTGAGGGAGGCGGCCCAGGCCTCGGAGCTGACGAGCTGATCCATGGATGACCCAGCTCCTGCATCTCCCTCCCCCCACCCCCTTCAAGGGCTTCCTCCGGGGAAGAGCCGTGTGGAGAGCACGCAGTGTAGACAGAGGAGGACTCGGGGACCCCGGTGGCCTCCAGATGAGACACAGGTTGTTGCCAGCAGAGCCTGGACAGATGGACAGTGTCAGGCTAAGGCAGCGGTTCTCAACCTGTGGGTCTCGACCCCTTTGGGGGTCGAACGACCCTTTCACAGGGGTTGCCTAAGACCATTGGAAAACACATATATAATTACATATTGTTTTTGTGATTAATCACTATGCTTTAATTATGTTCAATTTGTAGCAATGAAAATACATCCTGCATATCAGATATTTACATGACGATTCATAACAGTAGCAACATTACAGTGATGAAGTAGCAATGAAAATAATTTTATGGTTGGGGGTCACCACAACATGAGGAACTGTATTAAAGGGTCGCAGCATTAGGAAGGTTGAGAACCACTGGGCTAAGGGGACAAGGATGGGGGTCGGCGGCCTTGGCCTTGGACATGGGAGTGATGGACACATGGGATCCCTGGCGGCTCTTGAGCATGGCAGTGACCTGAGGGAGTAGATCATTCAGGAAGCAGATTCTATTGCTCTTAGAAGATGGGTTACAAACCCAGGAGGCTGGGAAGTGAGGAGGCCGGTCCGTCACCCAGGCCGGCATTAGGAAGGGGCTGTGGGTAGGAGGAGGGAGTGACTGGGTGAGAGCACTTGGAGAGATACGGGAGGATCGGGTGACAGGTGACTGTGAAGAGGGAGGAAGAGGAGCTGGTCTGCAGGGGCATGGCCGTCTCTTCTCCAGGTGAAGGCAGCTTGGCCTTGGGAGGGAGCGTTGCCCTGGAAGTCGGAGGTTCTGAGGTCACGTGCCGCCCTGCCACTCAGCAGCTCTGACTGTGAAGTGGATGCAGAGCAAGGACCTACCTGCTGAGCTTCCTGAGGTTTGCAAAGACGCCAGCCTGGGCTGGACATTTCACCCTGCCCTCCCCGGGGCAGAGGGGGCCTCCGTCTCCTATCCTGACGCTGGCAGGACTCTGACCTCTCCCCTGAGCCCAGCTCCCCCCTCCCCCCGCCCCGTTTCTCTCACTGTCCAGTGGGGAAAATCATGCTACTTCGTAGAAGAGCTGTGAGGGCCAAACGGGATGATTGTTGCCATGCCCTTGGTAAGCTATCCTGACGCTGGCAGGACTCTGACCTCTCCCCTGAACCCAGCTTCCCCCACCCTCCCTGTTTCTCCCACTGTCCAGTGGAGAAAATCATGCTACTTTGTAGAAGAGCTGTGAGGGCCAAATGGGATGGTCTTTGCCATGCCCTTGGATCTGACATGTGGTGACATGATGTGCGGGCTGAAATTTACTCGGGTCAGTGGGTGCCCAGCAGAATTCTGCTCACTGATTGGTGGATGGAGGGCAGGAAAAGCACACGCGTGTCGTGGGCTGCTGACAAATGCCACATTCCTCCCCTCTGAGTCTTCCCTGTTAATGACGGCCACTGCGAAGCCTGAAAAAAATCATTCTTGTTACTATTTTCTGCATCATCTCTGTTTTGGTCTGCGCAGGCTGCCATGTAGCACAGAGCTATAGACTTGTTGGCTTCAACAACAGACGTTCTCACAGTTCTGGAGGCTAGAAGCCCAAGGCCAAATGCTGGCCCTTCCATTCCTGGTGAGGCCGCTCTTCCTGCTTGCGGACCTCCAGCATCTCGCTGTGGCCTCACCTGGCCCAAAGGAGTGAGCCTGGTCTTTCCTCCTCTTCCTATGAGGGCACTAATCCCATCATGGGGCCCCACCCTCGTGGCCACATCTGAACCTAATTACTTTCCAAAGTCTCTATCGCCAAATACCATCATACGAAGGGGTAGGGCTTCCACATATGCGTTTTTTGGGGGTATGTGTGTGTGAAACAAACATTCAGTCCACAACGCTCTCTGGTCTCCGTACTGCCGTTTTCATAAGAAGAGCGAAATTGAAGTGAATGCTCCCAGAGGGCCAGTGATTTCCTGTCATCGCTCTCCCCAACACGCCACATCATGTCACCACATGTCAGATCCCAGGCATCCGTGCTCTGAGCTGAGCAGCCGGGTTTACAGGCTGAAAGAGGGTTGAGAAGGAGACGCAGCACAGAGAGAGCTCAGCTGCTGATGTGCGGGCTGAAATTTACTCGGGTCAGTGGGTGCCCAGCAGAATTCTGCGTCTTATGACCTGCCTTGTACTCCACCTACCCGACCATGCAGACACAATGCTGTATAATGGTAATGACTTTGGCAGTTATAGAGTGTGTGTGTGCGCGCGCACGTGCGTGAGAGAGAGAGAGAGAGAGAGAGAGAGAGAGAGAATGAGAATTGCTGTGTTACCTGCTATTCACAGCAACCCTGTCAAGTCACTAGGCCAGCTCCTGTAGAGGTCAGGACCAGAAGCTGGGGGTTGGGCAGACTTGCCGGAGATCCCATCGCAAGTTCGTGGCAGGCGGAGATTGGACTGAGGCCTGTGTGACCGTCACACTCAGCTCCTTCCTCCTCCCTCCCGGGCAGCTGGAAGCTCTGGTCTGAACCTTATCTCTGAGGCTGGACAGCAGTTTCCTGTTTCAGCTCCCGCGTCCTGCCAGCTGCGTCATATTTGATCTTCTTGCTATTTGTGGCTCAGTTTGAGTGTTGGGGAAGTTTGGGGGAGTAAATCCTCTTTCCTTTTCCCAGGGAAGTGTCACCATCCTGTCGCAGTCATTTAACGCTAGGTTGTCCAGGGCGTTAGGGACACGCTCATATTGGTTAGGACGCGAAGAGGATTCTTTGGTACCCTGGACCGACGTGTTTAAAGTGAACGAGTTTCACATGTAAACTTTGCTTTCTTGAAATGCGGCATGAGATGGAAACTTGTGTAGGAGAGTAACACACCAAGGTGGCTGGTAGAAAAACAATCTGAGAAAGCAGGGAGCGAGCAAGTCGTTTTCTACCGACAGTAAGCAGTCAGGACAAGCATGCAGTGCTCTTCGACGGCTCGTGTCTCAAGAGCACAGTCATGTTTGTGAAGCAGGATCACTTTACTAGGCCGTGGCTCCTTACAGGGTCTGGGGTTTGGGAATTGCATCTGAGAACTACTTCTGTCGGGCAAGTGTGTTTAGCTCATCAAAGCTTGGGATTCAGGTGTGGGAACCCTGGCGGCCAGCCGGCTCCTGCAGCGGGGGTCGCTGGCTGTCCATTCTTCTAGGGGTGTAGGTCCATCAAAGGGTTGACATGGGTCCCCAAGAGTTGCTTTACCTTCCTGGAGGAGGGACTCCGGGGGCAGCTCCAGGCCTGGCCCTCGCCTGGGTTTCATCTCAGTCCTGTCACTCACAGCCCCTTAGCCTCTGTAATCTTAAGTTTCCTTGTGAGTGAAACAAGGATGTTGGAAGCTGACAAAAGTCTGAGGATTGAGGAGAACAGTTTACACATTTCTGACACGTCACCGCGGGCAGCGACTGGCACACAGCAGCTGTTCAATGAAAGGCAGCTCACTTTCTCCGTCCTTCTCACCACCTCCTTCCATGCGGTACCAGGATGAGCGACCTTTGGGGATGAAGGAGGCCCAAAGGTTCAGAACTGACCAGTAAGCCAGAAGTGTGGGGTCAAGGGACCAGGGCAGCCGAGTCCTACCTCTCTGTCCTGCCTTCTGAGGAGCTGCTGGATTTGTGCTGGACCCCGACGGAGTCACCCCCTGGGCAGGACACCTGCCACCGAAGGACATGTCCCCTGTGTGTGAGTCTGGGCATTTCCAGCTGTTTGCCTTTGGATGGCCAGACCAGCCCTGGGAAATACTTCGAGGAAAAGGAAGATGAGTGACGTCGGTGGCCCACTGGGGTGAGGGGGAGAGCTATACCAGGTGGTGCCATTCCTTAGGCTACCTGGAGACCTTAGGACTCCGCACACATGTGTCAGGGCTGTTTGAAATGGGAGTTCAAAGAATGAGTGCAGCGATGGAGAAGAAAGACAATGCGTTTCTATTGATAGAATCTAATGACCCTGTGATGGTGTGAATACTGCGGGTCATCTTAATTTTAATTATAAACTAGAGGCCTGGTGCACGAATTCATGCATGGGTGGGGTCCCTTGGCCTGGCCAGCAATCGAGGCCTATCGGGGGGCTGGCCGGCCAGGGGAGGGAAACCGGGAGGTTGGCCAGCCCCCCCCCCCGCCCCCGCATCAGGGCCTATGGGGGGGTGGCTGGCTGGCTGGGGGGAGGGGCTGCAGGAGGTTGGTGGGCCATGGGAGGTTGGCTGTGGGAGTGCACTGACCACCAGGGGGCAGCTCCTGTGTTGAGTGCCTGCCCCCTGGTGGTCAGTGTGCGTCATAGTGACTGGTTGACCGGTCGTTCTGGTCGTTCAGTCATAATGGTTGCTTAGGCTTTTATATATATAGATAGGAAGGCTGTTAAAAGGCTGAAATGGCCTGTCCAGCATGGCTCAGTGGTTGAACGTTTACCTATGAACCAGGTGGTCACAGTTCGATTACCAGTCAGAGCACATGCCTGGGTTGTGGGCTCAATCCCAGTGTGGGACATGCAGGAAGCAGCTGATCAATGATTCTCTCTCATCATTGATGTTTCTATCTCTCTCTCCCTCGCCCTTCCTCTCTGAAATCGATAAAATATATACTTAAAAAATGTACTGAGACTATTTCTACCCGCCACAGAGAGCTATGTTCACCTCTTGGAGAGGCACCTGCGCCCACGGGTGACAGGTGGTCATTGGGTGTAGTTAAATGACAAGTTACTGGACAGATTCTACCACCTACAAGAGTTGTCCTGTGCACTGACCGCCGGCCAGCCAGGCGGACTAGCCCACACTGATCAATGATGCTGCTTTGGGCTCTTTATAGAAGGCCTCAGTGTTTAAGAGGTTCAACTTTGGAAAGGAATCATGAGAAATAATTTCTTTGTTGTTGACAGCAAAATTGATAACATTTCTATTTGCAGTTCTTTGACTAGTAAATCTTAATGTGATTCAATTCCACAAATTCAACAAACGTGACAAACATTGAGTGCCAACTGTATGCTATGCTCTATCCTGTGAGGTAGGGATGCAGCAGGAAGCAGGATTGCAAAAGTTCTTGCCCTCGTGGAACATAGATTATTGTGTAGTCCTCCCAGTGTTGTTCCACAGTCTTAAAATGCATAATCAACTCGTTTGGCTGAAGTCTGAGTGAATTTTTAAAAATTTGAATTGGGGGAATGTAAAGATTTTTTTTAAAAAAGGGTAGATATAAAGTAAATTCCAGCTCAACATATTAATGCCCATAGCTGCACACTATTTAGTGGCATCATAGAACTTTCTCTGTCTTAATATTCCAGGAGAGTTCTTTCAGAATTATTAACAGATTTTTAAACGATCACATTCCATGTGGAAAATAAATAGAATTTGACAGCGAACAGTCAAAGCCAAGTATTTAAGTGAAAAAAGTATATAAATATCAATGATGAGAAGTATATCATTCATAGACTAGGAAGGACTTGGATGGCTTTCAGATTTAAAAAATACTATCTGTGAGTATTATTTTAGCCATTTTTTTATGTTTAGTTATTCAAGTAAGGATGTATCTGAAACCACTAAACATAAGTGACACAGAAATATTGCAGAACGTTAATGTGGTCCAGTGACTAAATATACATACTTTTCTGACTTCTAGAGGGTAGTGAGGAAGCACATAGAAAATGAGAGGAAAGATGTTTAGTGAGCGTCGCGTCAGGATTGCTGACCTGGAACTCAAGTAAACATGTTAAAATAATCAGCACACATGTTTCTCTCTTATTTATAAAAAGAAAATGCTGCTTAGAGAGGGTTATTTAAAAAGAACAAATTTTATAACCATCTCCTTAAAAAGGAAAGCGCCAGAATTAGAGGGAAAAGGAAAGATTAATTACCCAGTGTTTTTTTTGGAGTTTTACTTCAAACCCAAGAATTCTTGGTTGTTTCCAAACTTGGGGCTAAGGAATTTTTCTGTTCCAAATTAAAAAATACAGAACACGATCTGTCAATTCTTTTCACGTCTTAAATGGAAATTGTAGAAACAATGTACAGAAGAACAGTGCAAAAAAAAAGGTCAGAACTGTTAATGTGAGCAGAGTAAAAGTAATTTTCCTGCAAATACTATTTGTATTCAAAAGTGAGGACAGAAGGCACTACATTGAGTGCTTAAAGTTTTTTGTTTTCTTCTGGTTTTAACAAAACAAAACAAAAACCCCTAGAATTTCTTGTCTCCTTGGAGTTTTTATTACTATAATGATAATAATATGAGAGAAAATGTCAAAAAGGAAAAAAACTCACCCATAATTCCATAATCCATGGATTCCACATTCTTCATATGCCATGCATTTGAAGTAATTGTAATTATAGTTGACCCATAGTTCTGTACTTTTGTTTTTGCTCAATTAATGCCTTTGTATATAATCAACTTTAAATAGCATAGGTATAACATTTTGAGAATTGTTTAGTGCTTTCATCTCATCTATACTCAGTTCCAATTTCTAATCTAAAAATTCTACATGATTCCATTTGGTAAACTTGTATTTGTTGATATCCTGAAATATAAATCCCCGAAAAAGAAACACACACACCATCACAAGTAGGTGTTAGGATGACACTCATTTTTTTTTGCTCATACTCTCAGCCCTGTCATGGAGAGTTCCCATGGTTCAGTTGAATATTTCCATGCTGAGAAATGTCCTCAGGAAAGCAAGAACTGATTTCCGGAAAAACAAATCTGTGAGCTCACTTCCCTCTTTAGGTTGCCTGACGTTTGTAGGTGAGTGAAACCAAGGTGAGCAATTGCTTCATTCTATTATTAAATCAGCAGTTTTATTCAAACAATCTTTTTGTATTGAAAAAATATATTTTTTTAAAAACTGGATATACTTTTGCTCTCCACGATACAATCCGTTTTCCTTGTCTCATTTCTGTTAGACAGTTTGATTATGGAATTGTGAAAAAATAGCCCCAAGTTCAGAGAATTTTTACATTGAGGGACACCAAAAAAAGATGCAAGTAGTGACATAAGCCATTGCTTGTGTTAAAACTAGCAGTGAGTCATTTAATTGCATCCATTAAAAAAATTCTTATATTGCCTACCTCTGGTAGAAATTGTGGATAAGATGCTATGATCCTTAATAAAAAATGCTTGTAAATTGTTTTAAATTATTCAACTTCATCTCACCACAGAGTTAGCATGTCAATTCCATTTCACAAAAATTTATTGGGCTCCCCACCTACTATGTGTTGAGTGTTTTGTGAGACAC
The DNA here is from genome assembly GCF_000412655.1 of Myotis brandtii. Classification (NCBI taxonomy): domain Eukaryota; kingdom Metazoa; phylum Chordata; class Mammalia; order Chiroptera; family Vespertilionidae; genus Myotis; species Myotis brandtii. The sequence goes on along the minus strand of NW_005371230.1, from coordinate 1,043,752 downwards.
ATAAATGGGACTAAAAAACGGACTCTAACCCCAGGCTAAAGTGTTACTTCACAGTGCATAGCATCTTACAGATTACAAATAACACCATTCAGTTATCACCAGAATTTCATGAAGCAGATAGAAATGTCCACCCCAGCTAAATACAAAATGGAAAGCGATACACACAATCAGAGCAGTACAGCTAAAGTGGTCCAGGAGTCCAGAGAGGGAGCGAGGGCCCCTGGGAGGGGGATGGATAAAGGATGGCCCTGCAATGGGCTGGAGGGACTTCACGTGTACAAAACTGAGAAGGTCCTTCCCTCCGGACCTGGGAGAGCTTCAGTAAAGCCCCAGTCAGGTGGGAAGTGGGCGTGGGAAATTGGAGATAGGAATCATTTAATAATTTACCTTGAGTGTGGAACATTCCACACAGAATTGTTAGAGATGAGGCCCAAAAGATGGAAAAGGGGCATGTTACCTGTCTTTGATGCCAGACCAAGAAGTCTGAATATTATTTGCTAGGAAATCAAGAACCATCTGAGGTTCCTAAGCAGAGGTGTGGTGAATTTGGCAGCAGTTTTCAACACGGGAGTTGAAAAGCCAAATGCCTGTAGAGACCAAGCAGGTAAGAGTGAAGTGGGGAGTATGTGGCAAAGAGAGAGGGTGTCTTCTCTAGGGGATGATTGCCATTCAGTGCTGTGGGAATGTGACCTCTCACCCTACTGCAGATTTATTGTTCTCTTCTGCACACATGCTTTATTGTCACAAATTATACATCTCTCTACCATGGGTGCCCATCGACATAGAGTTATAATTATTGTTCTATGTAGTTGTCTTTTAAATTCTATAGAAAAGGAATTAAATATGCATGAATACGGACTTTTATATTTACTGTGTAGTTACCTTTGCCAGTGTGTTTACTTCTTCGTGTGTATCAAGTTATTGCTAGTGCCCTTTATTTTAGCATGAAGGACTCCTTGTAGCATTTCTCCTAGGGCAGGTTACAAGCCACAGACATTCCCAGTGTTTGTGAGTTTCTCTTTCATTTTTGAAAGATAATTTTTGCTGAATGTAAAAGTCTTACTTGGGTTTTTTTCTTTTAGCACGTAGAATGAAACCCACTGCCTTCTGGCCTCCCTGGTTTCTGATGAGAAGTCGGCTGTTAATCTTATGGTTAAGCTGACAGTATTTGACACGTCTCTTCTCTCTCGCTGGTTTCATGACTCTCCCTTTGTTTCTCAATATTCTGATTACTGTGACCCAACGTGGACCTCTTTGAGTTTATCATACTTGAATTTTATTGAGCTTCTTGGATATGTAGGTCAGTGTTGCAGCTCTTATTTCTTCACCGGTTCTTTCTGCCCCTTTCTCACTTCTCTCTCTGGGATACCTGTTAAGCATATGTGGGTATGCTCAGTGGTGTCCATAGTTGTCTGAGGTTCTGCTCATTTTTCTGCATTCTTTTTTCTTTCTTCTGCTAAGATTGCAGTGTTTCAATTGACCTGTCTTTAAGTTCACTGATTCTTTCTTCTGTCTGCTTAAATCTGCTGTGGAACTGCTCAGTTCAGTTATTATACTCCTCAACTCCAGAGGTGTGTTTTCTGGGGGTGGTTCTTTCTATAGTTTTTGTTTATTGATATTATTTATTTGGTGAGGCATTATTTTGATGGTTTTCTTTAGTTCTTTGTACATGGTTTCCTCCAGGTTTTGAGCATATTTCAAGTAGTTGGTTTAAAGTCTTTGCCTAGTAAGTACAGTACCTTGGCTTCCTCAGAGACAGTTTCTATTAGCTTTTTATTCCAGTGTTTGGGCCATATTTTCTTGTATCTTCGCATGTCTTAAAAATTTTTGTTGGAGACGGAATGTTTTGAGTACTGTAATGTGGCTACTCTGAAAGTCAGATTTCCCCTCTTTCCCAGGGCTTGTTCCTGCTTTTTGTGGCTGCTCTTATTAGTCTGTTTAATGAGTTTTCTGATCTAATTTTGTGAAGTCGGCATTCCTTGTCATATATGGCCACTGAAGTCTTTGTTTGGTTAGCTTAGTGATTGGCAGATATTTCTTTAAACATCTTGAGAAAAAGGAGAAGGAGGAGGAGGAGGGGGAGATGATGGGGAAGATGAAGGGAAAAATAAAAATAAAACCAGAGACCCAGTTGGCTGTGTGGAGCATGCCTTCCACAATTAACCGTGCAGTTTACAATTCTGCCTTACTCTTCACTTCCTGCTTGTGCAGAGCCTGCAAGTCAGCTGGGAGGGAGAGATTAGGGCCTTCTCAGGTCTTTTCTGTGCATATGTCCTGCTCTGGGCATGCATATGAGCTTCTAGATTCCCAGGAATACGAGGGAGCTGTTCAAAGTCCTTATTTCCCAGAGGATCCCACTGCTAACCTTTCCCCCCAGGCTTTTTGGTGTGTCTGTTGTTTGCCCCAAAAAGTATCCCTTGCTCTAAGTGACAACAGATAATCCATTTGCCTTTAAACATTTTGGACAAATGCCTCTTGAGTACTCACCTCTTCACCCAGGGAGAGATCTGAATTAGGTGATAGAAAGACAAGCCCTTTGCACCTGGCCTCAGGGGGCCACCAGGAAGGTCAAAACAAACAGCCACACTTATTTGACAAGAAGGTCTGCTCTGTTTCTTGCAGTACCAGGAACCTGCACAGGGAAGCCGGTTGCCATCTTCACCACCACGGCTGAGCTGGGCAGAGGGGGTGGGGACATGGGGCCAGAGAAAGAAAAAATGCTGCAAGTCCTCCTGTTGATTTTTAGTAGCCTTTTCCAGGATTATGTGTTCACCTGGTTGCTGTAAACCTTTAACAAGTTGCCAGATTTCAGATAGAGTTGATTCTGACAGTTTTTTGCAGTTTATTGGTTGTTTTGTGGAGGGACTGGCCCATGGAATTCCCACTTCCACTATTTTCACTGAGACCACTCTGTGCACACGTGCTTTAAGGATATTGGATATGTAAAAGAAAACATGTGTGAGCTCCATGCAACGTGCTACCTTACTGCCTTCAGCATAAGGCAGTCAGACAAGAGAGAGATTGACTGTGAAGGTGGTAGGAAATGGAGGGATAGCGATCTATGCAACTTGAGGCACCAAAACACAGCACAGCCTTCCTTGAAAGTAATGTTGCTCATGGGTCTTTCCCATCAGGGGAACAGGGGCTTGGTTGTCTGTAACATAAAACGACTAACACTAGGAATTTACTTGACTCAATGAGAAACCCGCGATGGACTGGCAAGAGCGAGGGAAGTGGCCCAATGAGGATGTCAGGAGCTCAGGCCCTGTCTGTCTTTTCCTTTCACTGTCTTTACAGTCATGGCTCCCACATCCTCTGTTGTTGCCTTTTGATCTCAAGGTGGCTGCTGCAGCTCCAGGCATCGCCTGCGCATTTTCATACTGTTGTTGTTTTTTAAGTTGGGACAGAAAACGCTTCTCAGAAGACGTCTTACATTTAATGAGCCATGACGAGGTCACATGCCCACTTATATCAGTCACTGACCAAGAGAAAATGAGATGACTGTGACACGTTGTGATTCCTGTCTTTGGGCCTGTCCTTCAAGAGGTCAAAGGATCAGGGTTCTGTAAGCCAAGAAAATAGGAGGAGGATAGCTCTTAGGTAGGCAATGGGCAGTGGCGGCCATAGGCAGAAACCAGGAGAGATGGCAGGTAAGGGTGGAGGTGGCTGCTGGGAAGGGTGGCAGTCTGCAGCTGTGTCCCAAACCAGGCCCAAATTGGAGCGAGCTGTCAATGTTATTGGAGAAGAGGGGAGTTAAAAACGAGGGTCAGGCCCTTGCCGATTTAGCTCAGTGGATAGAGCGTCGACCTGGGGACTGAAGGGTCTCGGGTTTGATTCCGGTCAAGGGCACATGCCCAGGTTTCGAGCCCGATCCCCAGTAGGGGGCGTGCAGGAGGCGGCCGATCAATGATTCTCTCATCATTGATGTTTCTATCTCTCTCACCCTCTCTGAAATCAATGAAAATATAATTTTTAAAAATGAGGGTCAGAAATACAGACTGTCTAGTCCTATAACAGGGGGGAACCCAGAAGTGTCAGCTCAGAGCCACAGTCGGCCGAAGCCTGTAGTGTGTCCACGGCTGGCCCAGGAGCCCAGCGCCCACACCAGGGCCTGGAGGGAGCAGGTAGAATTCTATTGAGGGCTTGGTTTCCGGCCCTGTGCTTGCCTGGTGGGAGTTCTCGCTGCTGGTTCCTGAGAGGTGTGGCCATCTCCAGTCCCTGACACCCAGTTAGCGGTGGGTCTGACGCAGTGTGGTGGGGGGGCGGGGCGGGGGGCGGCTAGCAGGTTGCAAGCATTTTTCAGGGCCAAGTTGGGAAGCTGGCAAGCGTCGCAGGCCTAGGAGGAGCCTGATTTCCTGGGCTGTTACAAGGCAGGCGCTTGGGAACCAGGCACAGAGGTGAAGCCCTCTTATTTGAGGTGGTGGTGGTGGTGGGGGGGGGGCAGGCAGAGATCAGGGAACTGGGAGCTCTTGGATGGAAATCAGGACTTTAGGGAGGGGCCGGCAGTCAGCGCTGCCTGAGGTCAGACCCCAGCGTGGAGCTGGCTTGGGTTAAATGAAAGGTCTGCCTCTCGGGGTGGGATGGGCCAGGGGAACTGAGGATGAGGCTGAGCCCACTACCCTGGGATCAGGCGGTCCCGGCTGGGGAGGGAGAGGAAGGGATGCGGGCTCCGAGGGCATGGACACAAGCACTGTTTAGGAGAGAGCAATGACAGGACTTGGCAAGGGGAAAACGAGGCTGGGTCGGAGCCGAGGTGGCTGCCTTATGGAACACGTGGAGGCCCAAGCAGCCCTCCTGTGCGAGCTAACATCCCTAGAGTCTGAGCTGTCCCCTGGACATGTAGGTGGGATGTTAGTGACTGGCGATGCGACTGGGCTTGGGGGAGAGAGTGCAGCTCGAAATCCAGGCTGGGTATGGGCATCGGGCAAGGATGGGCTGAGGCTGGGTGGGGCGAGGCCTGGGGAGGGAGCACAGCACTCAGTTCTCTGCCAGGAGCGGAGCCCTTTCCGCAGGGGCGCAGGGGGGTGTCTGTTTCCTATTCGCTTCATCCCCCAGGAACCCTTTCTCAGGTCCCTCATCTCCTGGTTGATTCTTCTCCCCCAAGGCTTCCCTTATACCCACTTCCCCCCAGTCCTGCATTTTCTTGTGCCTGAGAGGTCTACTTAGAGCAGCGGTTCTCAACCTGTGGGTCGCGACCCCTTTGGCGGTCGAATGACCCTTTCACAGGGGTCGCCTAAGACCATCCTGCATATCAGATATTTACATGACGATTCATAACAGTAGCAACATTACAGTTATGAAGTAGCAAGGAAAATAATTTTATGGTTGGGTCACAACATGAGGAACTGTATTTAAAGGGCCAGAAGGTTGAGAACCACTGATTTAGATTTTTCAAGGACGAAGCCAAGCAAAAAACCAAACAAAATGAAGAGCTCCATCTCCCCCAGGCCCCAGCTATGGCTTCCTGTTTCTTGTTCTATATGATTTCCATCGACAGTGATTGCTGTTTATGGATAATCCACAATATTCTTTTAGTGAGATTTTTTTTTAATGCTAAAAGAAGATGGTGCAATTTTCTCCTTCGTAATCCGGCAGCAAAGGAGATAAGGCCAATGCTGCCTTATCACACCCACCTCGAAATCGTTCCGGGTTGAACCACCTGACCACACCCTTAGCCTTCGAAGGAGCTCCCTTTACACCAGGAAGGATTCCTTTTTCTGTATGAAATTAGAGATGGGTTTTTAAAAAATTTATAGTAAGGAAAAAGAAAACTCATTAAAATCTCTCTCTTGCCCTAGCCGGTTTGGCTCAGTGGATAGAGCGTTGGCCTGCAGAACGAAGGGTCCTGGGTTCAATTCCGGTCAAGGCCATGTCCCTCGGTTGCAGGTTCCTCCCCGACCCAGGCCCTGGTCGGGGCTCGTGCAGGAGGCAACCAATCGATGTGTTTCTCTCACATCGATGTTTCTCTCTTTCCCTCTTACTTCAATGGAAAAACATCCTCGGGTGAGGATTGAACAAACAAACAAAACCCTCTCTCATAAAATTTATAATTTCATAAGTCGGTGTAAGAGAATGTAAGTCTAAGTAGCACATAGGTGTTCAGTTCTTAACAGAATGGGGAAATAGTTATTGGAGCCCGTGATTTGGGGGGTAGAGGTGCCACCTAGTTTTTGGAACACACATGACGCATGTAAAGAAGTTTCCAGAACTGAGGTCAGAGCTATCGATAAAGCAGCCAAGTATTGGAGAAACCAGGACCCCTCTGAGAGTAGAAGGCCGTGTTGGGAATAATTACACGCTGGGCCGCTCCCAGCGAGCTGGGACCGATGTTGCCCGCATGCTGGGCCCCGGTAGGGCTCTCGGTCCCACCATCCAGGGGAGAGGCAACGAGAGGAAGGCATTTCCGCCGGGCGCTGGCCCTTCGGCTGCCACGCTGCTTTGTTCTAGAAAATACGGGTGGTTCCAAGGATCAGTGAGCTGGTCCTCGGCGCTAGGCTCTTCTGGTGGCTTTTCAGGTTCAAGCGAAGGTGTTGGGAGCCGGGGCTGAATGGAGTCGGGCCGGCCCTGCAGGTACTTAATGACTTCAGTGTGGGTTTTAATGTTATCTCACCTGCCCAGACAAGCCCTTCCCGTTCCAGGGGAGCGTGGGAAAGTGAGCAGGGCCAGCGGTGGGGCGGGAGGAAGGAGCGCCTGCAGCAGGAAGAGCTTCGGGAGTGCTTATTTGAATGCAGTCAGGACACTCGGACTGTCCCAGCGCCCGCCATGGAGGGAAACCAGAAACAGAAGGTGGGAGCGCACACAGCACGTGGCTGCCTTTAATGCTGGGTGAGCTCTCAGGAACCCTGCGGTGCCAAATGCAATGAGACCCCGAGGGCAGTTTCGCTCACGGGGCGGTCACTGTGGGAGGGAGCCGCATGCATCTTTGGCTCGGAGGGGACGCGGGAGAGAGGTGGCCCTCGGTGTGGTGAGCCACGGAGGGTCCCCGCTGCACACTTTGCAGGCCTCTTGCAGAACCAGGAAGCCGGGCCCGGGCTGGAGAGTAAGTCATTGAACTCTGGGGTGTGCTGTTAGAAGAAACTGGTCTGAAGTTTTCAATGAGATACTTCATGAAACCTGACAGCTTATTTTTTCTTTTTTCTGGTGACTGAAAAAATAGTTCATTTGTCTAAAATCTGGAACATCCGGAGGAGGTGTGTGTGTGCGCCTCGTGTGGGAAATACCTTCCCCATAAGCCTTCCCCAGTCCAGGCCTACCTGCTTTCTTGAGGTCTCCGTAAATGTAGAATTATTTGGAAATTGCTCTCCAATTCCCGAGTGTTCTTAGACAGCATGTTTCTCTCAGGAAACTTGTGGAAGGGCCATCCTAGCACACGTGTAGGTGTTTTGAATAATGAATTGGTTCTTCACTGTCATCGATGACGTAGTTTCTCTCTGTTGTCTAAAACAAGGTACTTTCCGATGAGCCCACATGAAATGTCTTTGTGTGTGTGTTTTTTTAAGTTTTAGGTTGTATGTGCACACATGTGTGTACTTGAATCAGGACATATATTTGTTCGGGGATCTTGCACCTGAAATGATTAATTCTGGCCCTTGAAAACCCTAAATTTACTGGGGACCTAGAGGGTGGGTGGAGAGGGGGTAGATGACAGATTTTTAAAGGTAAAAAGCAAATGCATGCTTTGAAATAGCGTAAGTCAGTGATGGCGAACCTTTTGAGCTTGGCGTGCCAGCATTTTGAAAAACCCTAACTTAACTCTGGTGCCGTGTCACATATAGAAATTTTTTGATATTTGCAGCCATAGTAAAACAAAGACTTATATTTTTTATATTTATTTTATATATTTAAATGCCATTTAACAAAGAAAAATCAACCAAAAAAATGAGTTTGTGTGTCACCTTTGACACGCGTGTCATAGGTTCGCCATCACTGGCATAAGTAAAGGAGAGGCCCATGTAGCTAAAACGTTTACCTAGAAAGTAAATGGGACCATGAGGGACCGTATTTGAATTCTCATTGAGAAATAGAAACTTTCTCATTAGTGGGTCTGGTCTGGGCACAGACAAGAAAATGAATGGGATGATTTTTACCTTGAAAATAGCAATTGATGGCAGATTGCAGGAGGCGGCCAGTGAACTGTCACTTACTGCTTTTCTACCCAGCGCTGACGGGAGATGGTTGATAAGAGGGAGTATTGGCTAAATGTGCATATGCACACAGTACCAACCTTGGCAAATCTTGGCTAGTTGGGCAACATTAAAATCCTAGATCTCTGATGCTTAGACCGGTCTCCTGGACATGGAATGTTTCATGGGTAGATTTGTTCTTTCCTTGCAAGCCCTACAATCTTAGTGTTTAACAAGAAACTCTTTGCCCCATTTTTTTTGTGTGTGTGTATAACCTAAAATTCTCTGAATATTCCAATATGGAGCATTTGTCCGTTTTAAAATGAGGGAGAGTGGAAACAACCGATGAATTCCCATACCTGTAGAGCATCGGGTTAGCAAGGAAGTTGAATCACACACGTTAGTTTAAGGGTTTAATTCTGAAAACCATGCACCCAACTGTTCCCTTTGTAATTAGACCTGAACCGGGTCTCTCCTACGGCAGGGGGCGCTCTCTCACACTCATAGCCCCTTCACTCCTCTCAACGCTGCGGAGTCTGGGTTCTCAGACCAGTCTTAGGGGAGTGACTTACATACGCGAAGGGGCCATGAGGCTTTCTGGACACTGGAGTCCTATTGGGTAGGTTATTGCTTCAGAATGTTAAATGGGCCCCAGTGCCCTAAAAATGTTCCTATAATCGCCACATGTTCCCTTCTTTCTTGCTGGAAGTGTAACTGATGGCAGGAGTAGCTGGAAATCCGAGCTCATTACTGAAGGAAAATGAACGGTCACATGGTTCGCATACGTTTGGAAAATATCTCCGTGTGGGAAAGTCCTTGGTAAAGTTTACTATGAATGTGTTTCTAATATACTTTTTAAAAATGTTTACACAAGTATCTTAAAGCGAAAGAAAGAAAGGGCTCAGTGGGCAGAGTTGATTCTCCTATTGCAAGGTCCCCGTGAGCCAGGGACCAGGCCTTATTCCGCAGAAGGCCTGGGGGGCATGGCGCGCTGAGGAAGTGTGCGCGCGCAGAGGGGGAAGGCGGACCCTTCGCCACCCTCCCGCCTGCTTTTCGAAGCGACACCTGGCATTTTGGCTGCCTGGTGGTGCCCACTCGCTAGGGGTCTCGAGTCCACCACGCAGCCTGGGGATTCCCGGATCGCAGCTGCCAGTGTGGGTCAGGTGCCCGGCATCTTCGCCCAGGTCTGCAGCTGCCTGGGCAGGTCTGTTCTGAGTCAGCTTCCTGTCTAGGGTTTTGTTCCGGCTGGGGGCTCCCTGAGAATTTGGGGATAATCCTGCTGCAGGGAGGTGCTTCCCACAGAAACGCCCTGAGTGTGCACCTGGGATCCCGGCCAGGCCAATCACAGGCCTGTCTCCATCCAAACCGAAGGGGGGCCCGGGGACCCGCCTGCACAGGCCTTGACCGACAGCCACTGCTCCCCCCCCCCGCGCCGTTCCCCACTGACTCGCAGCTGATGGCAGGGGGGGTCCCCACAACCGTGACCTTGCAATGCGCTGGCACGGACCCTGGGGGGGGGGTGATACCCCCTTGCCCAAGTAGAATGGGGTGTTTGGCTGCTGGGGAGAGAGAGGAGGAAGAGGTCGAAGTGCTACTTTACAAATAGTCTTTTGGCCGCAGTTTCTGTTTAAAGTTACTGCATATGCACTCGTGTCCGCAGCTGCCTTCTCTGTGGCACGTATCCCGTGGGGTTTAGACAACTGGCAGCTCGTGTGGAGAATGTACTAGGGAAGGTCCCGAAGGTTCGGTCGGTGGCATCTAATGAGGGGAGAAGACGAAGCAGCGGGGAATGAGTGAGCGTGTAATTGGAGCGGAAAGGGGAGTGTGGGCTGGGCGTGCTGCAGGGTCAGGGGACAGAGAGGTCCCACAGGCCTCCCTCTGCCTTGTCATGGGAGATCCTCCAACCCCACTCTGCCCCCTCCCAGCCTGCCCCCTCCCAGCCTGTCCCCTCCCAGCCTGCCCCCTCCC
>NW_005371230.1:1028043-1033509 GCF_000412655.1 Myotis brandtii | reverse complement strand
CCCCTCCAGCCTGCCCCCTCCAGCCTGCCCCCTCCCAGCCTGCCGCTGCCTCTCTGATTCCGAAGTCGAAGTCGTGCCTGGCTCGGCCCCTCCGGAGCTGTGATTGCACCGTCTGCTTTCATTCATGTTTGCCTCCTGCAGTTGTGCTCCCTGAGTCACCGGTGTCCTTGTCATGAGGACCTTTTCCAGCCCCGCCTCCTCCTGCTCCTGGCCTCGCTCCTTGGTTTCTGGGAAGTCGCATGGCCCTGCCTTGCATCGCTTCCTGCCTGGACTGCTCCCTCCGGCCTCTGCAGTGCCCCGTGTCAGTCACCCCCGCTCCTTACTGTCCCTCTTCCCCTGTCAGCTGGCCCTCAGGGGACTCAGCCACCCCCTTCCAGGAGGTCCCTGAGCACCTACCACGCCCCAGGCACCATCCAGGTGTGGAGGGCAGGTGATGACAGGCAGGTGGGCCCCTGCCTCCCTGGGACTGTGGTGAGTGGGTCACCTTTGCACAGGCTGAAAGCCACCCCACAGGAAGGAACACGGCTCCCGTGGGAACCCCTGGAGGGCACCCGGCCTGACCGGGTGGGGCGACTCCTAAACCCACACCACCCCCGCCTTCCCCACTCTGAACTTGGGTCTCTCTTCGATGACCCTTCAGCACCTCGGACGGACCATGGCTAAGGGGAAATGACCTTTCCTCCAAGCCTGCTGCCCTCCGGATGGCCCTCTCTGTCGGAGGTGAAATCTGGGAATGGCCCTGGATTTCTGATTTCCCGGACGCTCCTCGCCCCGGCAGCCACCCGCTCTGACAGCTCTGGCTCCGTAATTGCTCCCAGCGCCGCCTCCTGCTCTCTATTCCCATTGCCACTGCCCGCGGCCAAATCCTCACCACCTCGGCTGTGCTCGTTAATATTTATAAAGGGGCTATTTACTTATTCAGGGGAGATGTTTAAAAATTACCCAAGTGGTTCGTGTGTGTGGTAGAAAAAAAATTAGAAAATACAGTTAAAGAGAAAGAAGGGAAAAAAATCACATATTTCAACTCTAGGATAGCATCCCTGTTCATGCTCTGACATTTATCCTCCTAAACTTTTCTCTACATGGCTACATATCCACATAGCCAAACATTCTCATATAGAAGAATAGCTTACAAATTGTGGTTTCATGATCTCCATTGTTTTGTAGCCACTTTTTTGGTACCTAACCTATCTGATTACTTTTCCACATCTGTAAATATAATTATTTGCAGTAGTAATTGGGTAACTGCACTCTTCAGACCATTTCAGTGTATTTATACGCTACTGCTAAATAGTCTTCTGGGGGGGGGGGGTTAAAAATACATAATTCTGCAGTGAAATATCTGTGTCCCTTTCAAGTCACATCCCTTTTTGCTAGTGTCTATACCTTTTTTTGTGTTTAGTTCACTGTGAATTTTTAAATCAAATAGAGATGGTAACAGGACCTACTGTGTGTGTGTGTGTGTGTGTGTGTGTGTGTGTGTGTGTGTGTGTGTGTGTGTTAAGGAGAAAAGAAATTATCCAAGCTGCACAAAATTTGCCTAAAGTGACAGCAGATTAGCAGCTCCGCCAAAACCAAATCCAGGACTTCTGGCCGCCAGTCCCGTGACCTCTCCGCCCTCCTTGCCTCTGTCCTAGTTAAAAAAGAAAAGAGGCATAACCCATGGACACGGACAATAGCAAGGTGAAGGCCTGGGGCGGAGGCGGGGGCAGGCTAGAAGGGGCCAATGGGCGGGGGGAGGGGACAGATGGAATAGTTTCAACAATAAAGATTTTTAAAAAGAGAGAGAGAAAGAAAAAAAAATTGGAGCATCCAGCCGACACGTTGCTTTAATTCTCCTGTCTCCTCATAGAGTGCGGAAATCCTGATGCACTTTAAGAGAAACATTTAAAAATGTATTCGGATGTGCAGAGAAGATGGGGAGCGGCTGTGATATGCTAATTAGAAAGGCTCCCATTATGCGAGAGGCAGGAAGCTTGGCAGAGGAAGGTGCTGGTTAGCAGTAACTTAAGGAAACTTCAAAGAGGGGATAAGGAAGGGTTCCCTTTGTTTATTTGATAATGTGTGGCTGCCATCAGATTTCTGATCGAGTCTGACACCTTGGTAATGAGCCCCATGGAAACTGGGGGAGCCTCAGACACATGGGAAGAAGAGCAAACGATGCCATCTCCACGCGAGGCTCCTCTGAGCGTCGGGGCCTCTCCGGCGGTCCTCCTGCCAAACTTCGTCCTGCTGGTGCCACCATTAGTCCTTGGCAAGGGGATTGCGTGTTGGCAGCCACGCTGATCACGGCCAGGCGACCTGCTGTTTGCAGAAACAGACCCCTTTCCGTGGTTGCCGCACACGAATCCAGTGATGCGCGTCGCTATTCGGGGGAAGGGAATCAAAGCCTGTTTTCTCGCCACCCCGGCTTATTCCCCCAGACCTCTCCTAACCAGAAGTGCTATTTCTGCCAAAGTCCTACGTGATGGGGGAGATACCAGAACGTGGGCAGATTTCACAGGCAGGAGCAGACAGGAGGCCCCAGGTCAGAGAAGAAGCCACCCATTCTGGGAGCCCAAAGACTCCCCAGGTGAGAGCGGCCACCCCATGACCTTGGCCGGTCCCCGGCTGCTGCTCAGGGGCAGTCGGCATCCTTTCTGCCTGCTGACTGCCTTTGTACCTGCCTAGACCCGTGGTCGGCAAACCGCGGCTCGCGAGCCACATGCGGCTCTTTGGCCCCTTGAGTGTGGCTCTTCCACAAAATTCCACGTGCGGGCGCGCACGTACAGTGCGATTGAAACTTCGTGGCCCATGCGCAGAAGTCGGTATTTTGTGGAAGAGCCGGTATTTTGTGGAAGAGCCACACTCGAGGGGCCAAAGAGCCGAATGTGGCTCATGAGCCGCGGTTTGCCGACCACTGGCCTAGACCATTTCTGCTGTGTTTGATGCAAAGGTGAAGCTTGTCCATCTGTGGTGTCCGTAGGTCCCTGGGAAGGTCTGAGTGAGGGGAGGTGTCAGCCACTCTTGGTCTATGAAGCCTGTGGCAGAACAGGTCCTGGGGAGAGATCAGGACAGGCCTGAGTTTAGACGTAATTATTAAGGACTGTTTACACGTGTGCATTTTAGAATTAGGTTAGACTGGTTGGGATCCCAGTGTTTTGCTTACTAGCTGTGTGACCACAAACGAGTTACTTGTTCTCTGTGCACCTCAGTTTCTTCGTCTGTAAAATGGGCTGTACTGGTTGGTTACATACAGGGTGGTTTTGAGGATTCCATGCAATGGCATTGATGAAGTGTCTAGCAGAGGGTAAGGGACCTCAGAAATGGGAACAGTGATCGTCATTCCTGTGTTCCTGATTATATAAACACTAGGGGCCCAGTGCACGGATTCGTTCAACGGTGGGGTCCCTCGGCCAGGCCTATGCCTTCTTGCAATCCGGGACCCCTTGGGGGATGTCGGACTGCCCATTTTGGCCCGATCCCCGCAGGCCAGGCCGAGGGACCCCACTGGTGCATGAATCCATGCCCCGGGCCTCTAGTATGCATATAAGATCTTTGGTTAATCTCTTCCTGCCCTCCCCACTCCCCTCTTCCCTCTGAGATTCATCAGTCTGTTCCATGTTCCCATGCCTTTGCGTTGAGCGTCTGCCCCCTGGTGGTCAGTGTGCATCATAGCTACCGGTCAAACGGTCGGACAGTCAAACAGTCCTTAAGCTTTTATATATATAGACTAGCCCAACAAAAACCATGTTAGGTTGACTCGAGACCCCCAAGAGAGCCAAAATACAGATTCACAGCTCAATAAATTATCACTACGTGAACACAGCCTGTGACCACTGTCCAGGTGGAGATGAGAACATTAGCAGCAGCATGGAGGCCTCCTCACCAACCCCCAGCCGTATGCCTCCCCTCCCTCCTGCCACGGGGCCATTTCCCTAACCTCCCTGCTCGGCAGACACTCAGTGAGGGCAGGGGCCCTGGGCTCCGGGCACTAGAGCACAGGGCACAGGGCAGCCAGGATCCAACCTAGAGGCAGGAGCCGGACAACAAAATATGCATGATATGCACAATATGAGTTAATTAACAAGGTGACTGGAGATAACGCTCAGTGTTCTGAAGAGAGTAAGGTAGGTCCATGGGCTGGCGTGGCCATCAGAGGCCCTTCTTTCTAAAGGGTGTCAGGGAAGGTCCCCTGCAGAAGGGACGCTGGGAAGACCTGGGAGGAGCAGCCGTGCAGAGGGAGAAGCGGGAGGCCTCGCGGTGGCATGAGTTGGGGATGTGGCTGAAGAACAGGCCAAAGGCTGGATGGCATGAGCACGTGGCCCTTGGGTAGGCAGGCCCGCACCGTGAGGGCCTAGTAAACGATGGGGAAAGCGGGGTTTTGTTCCAAGTGGAAAGGGCTCTAAGACCAGCGGGATCCGTGCACCAGGGAAAGCAAGTCCTGCGGAAATTAGAGGGGCAGAGGCCGCACCTCTTCTTTCTAACAGCGCCTGCCCGCGGAAGCCCGCGGAATGCTGCTCCTGGGATGCAGCCCGCTCCCACGTGCGGTCCCCTGGGTCCCCGTGACCTGTGGGGCCCACGAGGGAGGTGTGATGACTTCCTGTTCTGGGTGAGGCGAATGAAGCTGTGAGGGCTTCGGGCTTCGGGCATCGGGCTTCGGGCTTCGGTTCGGGCTTCGGGCTTGTTGCAGAACCTTTCCCCACCCCAGAGCCCGTTCTCACATTTGGATTATTGACATCCTGATGGCCCAGCGTCTCCTGCCTTAAAATGAATTCACTCCTGCAGGGGCAGGCAGCCCTATGCTTCCAGAGGGTTCTTTGTGGGACATCAGTCACGGCCATTCCTCCTGCCGGAGGGTCCAGGCGAGCGGATGTGGAATAATGCCCAGATGCCCACGGTGAGCTGGGGTGCAGGCTCCGGAAGCTCCGCAGAACAGAGTATGTGACCCTGTCATGCCCCACGTCTGGCCGAGAGCCCCCTTCCTGGGCGCCATCCTTTGACACCCCAAGGCGTGCAGATTCTGGACATGCCGCCCTGAGAGCTGCTGTGTCGTGTTTATTAACCGGTCTCTTGGAGGAATTAAATGATCACTGAGCCTGACACCCCCCCTCTGTGGAAGGTTTAACGACCACATATGCACAGCACTTCCGTGTGCTTCGAACGAAGGGCCTGGGTGAGCGGGGATCCGAGTGTGGAAAACCAGAAAGCCACTCCTGCTCTGAACACGAATGTTAATGACTTTGCCCTTCGATAGTAGCATTCCCATCGCTTCCTGCTGCGACTGGCTTATGCCTCTGGGTCCCAGATGCTGAGGCAGGAACCGTCTTACCTGGTTTAAAAGATAAAGTCACTAAAGCACGCATGGCTTTGATTCTAGATTATCGTCCACAAGGAGATGTAGTTACATAGAAAGGAGTCCATTTATAGATCCCTCGCTATCTTCTCTACCTGTGTCCATAAGGCTACTCCTCCCATCCCCCATCT
>NW_005371230.1:994079-1027619 GCF_000412655.1 Myotis brandtii | reverse complement strand
TATTTACATTACAATTCATAACAGTAGCAACATTACAGTTATGAAGTAGCAACGAAAATAATTTTATGGTTGGGTCGCAACATGAGGAACTGTATTTAAAGGGCCAGAAGGTTGAGAACCACTGTCTTAGGGATTCACCCAACTGTATCTGAACTTTCAGGACATGTTTCTGATAGTTCACAGACACTCCCCCTTGACCTCTGGCAAAGTCTGTGGGAATGTGCCTGATTCACTTCTAGCCTCAGTTGTGTAATTCCTCACAGATGGTCACATCTCTCTAACAGCTTCCCTTCCCTCCATTTCCTAGCTCCCGCTCCATCCCTGCTGGCTTCTCCGTTTGTTAACTCAGTGCTCTACACTTGTAAACATGTGACGGTTACTTTATTTTGTTACCTGCATTGCTTGGAGTTTAACATTTCTTACATTAGGTTCTGAAAGTCTTTGCAGTCTGAGGAACCCCAGAGGTAAAACGGGGCCCTTTCCTGCAGGACTTCCCAGGGCCTTTATTATCCTAATATGCATTGTCCATCTCCAGGAGGGAGGAAGAAGAGTATTTTCCACACTTACCTACCTACCGAACGAGCCTGTACCTCCGCCCCTTGAGTAGCCATGTGTGGGAATGTCATTCTGTGAACCCCACTTTGGAGAACGCTGCTGTGGATCTGGCCCAAACCTCTCGGCCTGCATTTCCGTAAGCACCCTCCAGCGTTATGCCCGTCGCTGCTTTGGTTATCTGTCCCCACAGAACACATTGCTTTATAATCTCCGGCAAACTGGCATCTCCCCATGTTTGGTCTCTTCTGAGCTATTCCCGCTGCCTCTGCGTGGACCCCGTGATGTTTCCTAGCAAACTGCGAGGCGTGGTGTTCCTTCCCCGCACCTGTGTGCGGGCTCCCAGGTCTGCAGATCCCAGATCCCGTGGGAAGACTCCTGACCAGCACAGCCCACCGAGGCGCTCTCCCTCTCTCTGCCCCCCCGCCCCCCACCCCTTGTCAGCGGTGGCCGCATGCTCCACACCTGTGGTTAGTACTGGATTCCGAGTGTTTGCTGCCTGATCCTCCATCATGTGTCTGCTCTTTGGGTTCCCGGAGGCTAAACCTCTGCGTGGGGGCCTGTGTGCATTCAGTCTCTTATTGAACTCTATGCACAGCAACTCCATGGAAAGGAAAGGCCAGTTTATATTTCACTAGAGGCCTGATGCACGAAAATTCATGCAAGAGTAGGCCTTCCTTCCCCTGGCTGCTGGCACTGGTTTCCCTCCGGCACCCGGGACCTGGGACCCGGGCTTCCCTCGTCCGGCCCGCCTGCATACACCTGGTACCCCGGCTTCAACAGAAAGGATGCCTGGAATGATGTCCGGAAGACATTCGGTCTAATTAGCATATTACCCTTTTATTATTATAGATTGTGAAGACTGATGACTCATGCTCCCTCCCTGGGTCCTCGGAGCGGGGTGGGGTTGCTGGTTTACCTACCTCTTGGTCCACGAGGTGGACAGAGGCCATAGAAAAGGAATGAACGTTTGCTCTGGAAATTGCAGCAAACGAACATGTGAAGTGCGGAGAGGGTGCCGGGCTTTGTGAGGAAAGAGCACTGTTATTTCCCCTACGCGAGCTGACACCCTGCTGGGGGAGATGGACAATGTAATACCGACGCTAGTCATACTGAACTCGTCATAGGAATACAGAACGGAGGGTGGTCATGCGGGTGAGGAGGGCCGAGGAAGGCAGGTCCGAGGGATGTAAGGGAGGTAAAGGAAAGGTTTGCCAGAGAGGAGGTAGTGATTGAGGCGGACACGCTCAGAGGAACTGGACGTGTGGAAGGCAGAGAGGAGGGAAGGGGACCCCAAGCTCGGGAGAAACAGCATCGACGAAGACGAGAAGGCGAGCGAGCCTTGCAGTGGGCTGTGTGGGGGAGCACCGTGGAGGCAAAGGGGGTGGTTCTGGGGGTCAGACAGTGGGAGACTTTTAACCACCTTGGCAGTGGGGTGGCCACTAAAGCAAATTTTAAGCCCGTGAGGGATGTGACCCAGGGCACACTTTAGGAATAATACAAGAGGGAGCTGACCGTGGGTGAGACACATGAGGCTCCGCCTGAGATGGCCTGGGCCTTTGTCTTCCTGCCCCCGGGGCCTGAGTGTGAGGACAGAGAACGCCTCCGGCCGGCTTGGGGGGGAAAGGATACGCTCCCGTCCTTTCCGCGGGGGTTTCGGTCCTTCTGAGCGGTAGGTAACGCAGGTGCCTGAGGCTCTGCTGTCCCGTCAGGGGCCACCCCTTCGCCCTCTCTCTGGCACCGTGTGCTCAGTGCGGCGGAGAAGACACAGCCCCGAGCATGTTGTTCCCTCGCGTGAAGACGTGACTGCTGGTTTCCCTCGTGGTCCCTCTCCAGGTTCTTCTAACCACGGGCGGGGAGGGAATGTTCTCGGTGGAGAACCTGTCCTGACACTCCTGGTGTGTGAGGAGGATGGTTCAGGCTTCAGGGCTTCAGGGCACGAGTCAAGAGCCATCTGTTTGAATCAGCATTTGGTGTGATTTATGGAGAAAAGGGGGCCGAGGAGGAGGGAGCTGGAATATATTATATTCTCATTAGATCAGGACTCTTGTGTAAGTGCCAGGGGCCCAGGCAGAGATGTGTTTGCATTATTTGATGTCATTGTTGTTTTTCTGTTCATTGCTCTTTAGCTGAAAGTTTCAAAGCCCCTCGTTAGTGTTTCTAAAACAGCAACTATCTGTGTTTTGGGAACTCTCAGACTTTTTTGTTTTGCATGAAATTACTGAGTTTTCCTTGCAGTATTTATTTTATGCAAGTAGCACCTCCCTACGCAATAAAAACATAGTTAACTGTTTTATAGCGCCGGACCACGGTCAAGGACATACCCAAACTCACCTACTTCTCCTAGTAACCCACTGACATAGACGCCGGTGTTATCATCACTGTCGACAGGTCCATGGTCAGGGACCTGGGAGCGAGGGAGGTCCAGGACGTAGGAGCGGAGCCGCTGGGATCTGGACCCAGGCGCCCGGTCCGTGGTCTGGGCTCCACAGGCCGTGCACACGAACTCCGCATCATGTCCCTTTCGTCGGGTAAGTGTCATACTTGCTGCTGTGTAGAAAGATGCCGCTAGCGCCGTTTTTCTAAAAGAAATCCATGTATGTTCACTGATGTTCCAGATAGGAGTGATGCCTTTCCCACTAAGCTGACCCGTTTCCTCCTCAGAAAGTCACAGGTGGGCTGCTGTGTAGGAGGTGATAGAGTCAGAGGGAAGCCTTGAAGTCAGAAGACATGAGTGTCCATTTGATCTATATTTGCACTAAAAAAGACACATTTCGTTGTGTGGCACTTCACACCTTCTTTGGGGCCCCTTCTTATTGCTCTAAGTTTAACTTTTCTCTTGTAATATTTCTTGAAAAATCTGGGAATAGAATAAAATTTAGGCACAGGTAAGCAGGCTAGTGATGCCCGGCTGGCATGGCTCCGTGGTTGGACCTGCATTGGCCGTGGGACCTTGTGCGGGTTACTCAGGTGTTCAGAGCCTGTTCCCTGTGCTAAAAGGATTTCAGTGCTAAGGCTCCAGGAAGACAGGGCAGGGCGTAGGGAGAAAGGCTTGGCGGCCTTTGAGACAGATGCAGAATCAGGGCTACTTCTTTTCAGGATGACTGGACCGCACAGACCATGGTTGGAAGGCTGGAACGAGGCAGAGCAGGACCGGGGGAGGGTCTCCCAGAGAAACGTAACCCTTGGCTAAGATTCATGGTGCACTAATGTATGATATTGTTCTGGCATGCTATTTGTCATTTTCAGAGAATTATGTTCTTTTTTAAGATTATGAATCACTACTGTCTAGAATTTTGTCACTCTTTCCTGTTAGCACAGGCACAGTGATCACTAGCAGAAGGAACAAAGGTTAAAGGAGTTCACATTTTTCCCTGCTGTCGGCTTTGTTTATGAATCAGATTAAACTTGAGCTCCCCATCTTGTCAACACGTCAGGTTTGACTGGTGACCATTGTGGTCATGGCCATAGTATCAGACTTTTGAGGCACATTGTTGGTGGTTCGCACTCTTAAATTTATTGTCTGGTCAGTAAGATTTCTTTCTGGTTTCTCACAGTATTGTTGATGGAAACATGTTCCCATACAAAAAACATGAGAATTTGATCTATATTTGCACTAAAAAAGACACATTTCGTTGTGTGGCACTTCACACCTTCTTTGGGACCCCTTCTTATTGCTCTAAGTTTAACTTTTCTCTAGTAATATTTCTTGAAAAATCTAGGAATAGAGTAAAATTTAGGCACAGGACAACAGGCTAGTGATGCCCGGCCGGCGTGGCTCTGTGGCTGAACATTAACTTATGAACCAAGAGGTCCCAGTTCCATTCCTGGTCAAGGCACATGCCCGGGTTGCGGCCTAGATCCCCAGTAGGGGGCGTGCAGGAGGCAGCCAATCAATGATCCTTTCTCATCATTGATGTTTCTATGTCTCTCTGCCTCTCTGAAATCAGTAAAAATATATTCTTAAAAATGCCATTGTCACTCAGGGCAGTGGCCCAACCAAACCATGACCCTGCTTCTGAGTGGGACCAGCGGCTCTCTCTCCTTTGTCATCCTGAGAAGGGGTTTGCTTTGATGACTCAGAGAGCATGTCCCGTCCAGGCTCCTGTCCCATGCAGTTCACTCTCGGCCTGTGCCATTACTCGGTGGATATCCAGTGAGCCCTGGGCCGGTCCAGGCTCTGTGCTGGGCTCAGGAGGTGCGGCAGCCTCTCCTAGTTGCCCTTGGCTGCCCATGGAGGGAAGCAGATGGCAGCGTGGTCCCAGGGCCAAGCTGGAGTGAACCCCACGGAGCTCGGGGACGCAGAGGGAGGAGGTATCCTTGGTTGAGTCAGAACTCCCTCAGCTTTTTACTCTCGGAGTTTGGAATCTGTATGACGCCGAATTGAATTACTGCGTTGTGTTAGCTGACGTCTTTGGTTCTTCAGAGCGGGTCCGAGGTCTAGGATCTGAGCCCTTGTTCAGCGAGTCTGTATTTACCTAAACGTCTCTCTTCAGTGTTATCACCAGGACCGCAGCCTCTCCGTGGCATCTGAGGTGAAATGTTAGGAAAACATCTGGACATCAGGCCAATAAATCACAGGAACGATGTTGCTAATAAGGCATCATGATATTTTTAAAGAAGACACTAGAATCCCAGAGAGCCATGGGCGATTGTTTCTTTATGTCCTTCCTACACCTACAGGTTGGCTAAGGGAAGGCCTATCTGAGTCTCACGAGGTCGGCTGGGGAGGTGGCAGGACCTCCGAGGTCAGGGTCCTCGCTGAGGGGAAGGCCACCCAGGGGTCCACGAGAAGCCTCGGACGCAGGACCTGTCATGAATGAGGGGCGTGGCACAGCAGTGCCCAGATCCCGCCTGCTGGCCCAGCTCTTCTCCTGAACGCAACAATCCAATACCCATGGGCTGTAGCAAAACCTAAAGCCAGCCGGGAAAAGGTGCTTGGCTTAGCTGAATTTTCTGGTTTATTAAAACCAAAGAACTTATATACCTATAGGCATAGCCCATGGGCATGGGCAATAGGGTAGTGAAGACCTGGGGGTGGGTGGGTAGGGGCTGGGATGAGGGGGAGAAGCAGGGGGGGATGGGAGATATCTGTAATACTATCAACAATAAAAATATATTTAAAAACGAAAAGAAAAAAAAAAGCTTGAGAATCACGAATCTAAGGGCAAAAGAGCAGCGTAATAATGATTACGGCCTAGGTACAAAGTAGGCCTGTGCCTTCCATTTGTATGACCTGTTAATTAAACCAGTTTAACCTGTAAAAAAAAAAAGTAAACCCTTTTATTTTAAGAAAGATAAATCCTTATATTAAACATGTACCTTCCTCCCCCCCCTACGTCTCTGCTCTTGTCCATGAAAATACGTCTTCGTTACAGTGCAGTGAGCGCCCTAACTCTTGTTGGGTGTGTTGGGTGGTCTGCGGATTTCTCCCGGTGCCTTTGACTTTGGTGCCGTGGTCGTGGTCAGACATGAGAATGCAGGTCTTGTCAATCGAGAGTGTCCCCTGCAACTTGGATCGAGGAAAGGAACCCCGACGGTGTGTTCCTGTGCTCCCCGGGGGCTCTGGTTGGTGACATCGGCGTTCACCGGGCCAGCAGGAGGCGGGCTGTTCTCAGGACACACGACAAACCTGAGGAGCGAGCTCTGCCCTGTGACACCACCATTTGGCCACCAGAGGAAAGAAAACAGACAGTGAAGAAAATAGAAACCGCCGCCGAGGCGTCCAAACCGGCCTCCCTTGAAGCTGTGGGGAGTCCAGGCCCGCTGTCAGTGGGCCGTGTGGATGGATGGCTGGAAACAGATGTTCTCCAGGCTTCTCTGGGCTCCTTTCTGGCCAGAGGAGTTCCATAAAGAGGTTAGAGCCGCTCATGTATCACCTTTTCAGCTGGCTCGGTTATATTTTCATCGTTGGAGGTGATGTGTGCTCATCTATCTATCGGCCACGTGATGACACAGTTTGCAAAGAGGACTTGTGTTCCTTCCGTAGTAAAGGTGCGTTGGGCATCGCTGTCAGATGTACGGAATAGGCTTCTCTCACACTATTAACGTATTGGCACAGGATGTACCTTCTATTCACTTTGGTCTCACTCATTGTAAATGTGATTATTTGGACGAAAGTCGGACGCGGCTTCCTTGGCGGGCTGTGCGAAAGGCTTGTGGGGTGATATAACCGTGTAAACAGAAACAGTCCGTGACGGTCGGGAGCTGCCGCAGAGCCCTTCTCTGGAAGGTCACCTGCATCAAAACCACTGACACGCTGTTTAAAAGTCATCCCGGCCGGCCCGTCCGAGGCGACCCTGCGAGGGTTTGCTTTTCCCTGCCGCCTTCTGGTGACGTCTTTGTTCTGGGCTCTGTTATGAACAGGCCATTCACAAGGTGGCGCATGGATGTTTCCCGAGATTTGTTCAGAAGTTGCTTTGGATCCGCTCAGAACTGGTATTTCCAAAGGAAAAGAGTCATTTAAAGCAGTGAATGTGTTTTTAGATGACCTATCGATGTCTGTTTCATTCCGTATGCAGCTGTGATGTTACAGTGCTGATATCTCTGAGCTGGAATCCCGAGACTGCCTGGTGGTACTAGAACCACAGTGTGAATCCAATGGCTTTGAGTAGCTATTTCATCTACAGTAGGGATTGCGTTGGCCTTTTGTACTCTGGACTGTGATGTGAATTACCACTTATAATAATAATAGAGGCCCGGTGCATGAAATCCGTGCACTGGCAGGGGGGTCCCCTCAGCCTGGCATGCGCCCTCTCACAGTCCAGGAGCCCTCGGGGGGTGTCAGACATCCTTAGTGCTGCTGTGGAGGTGGGAGAGACTTCCACCACCGCCACTGCACTTGCCAGCCATGAGCCCGGCTCAGGGCTTCTGGCTGAGCGGTGCTCCCCCTGTGGGAGTGCGCTAACTACCAGGGGACAGCTCTTGCATTGAGCATCTGCCCCGTGGTGGTCAGTGCACATCAATGCGACCGGTCGTTCCGCCTTTTGGTTGATTTGCATATTAGCCTTTTATTATATAGGATTGTCTCTTGGGACAATGTGTTCTACAGTGGGTTGTGGTATACACCATTGGTTAAGTCAAGGAGCACCTGCATGCATGTCCGAATGCCGAGAATGAGAGCACACTCGGTTTAATGATCAGAAGCCCTAGACCAGCAGTTCTCAACCTGTGGGTCGCGAACAATGAAAATACATCCTGCATATCAGATATTTACATTACGATTCATAACAGTAGCAAAATTACAGTTATGAAGTAGCAACAAATAATTTTAGTTGGGGGGTCACCCACACATGAGGAACTGTATTAAAGGGTCGCGGCATTAGGAAGGTTGAGAACCAGACGAACAGCTCAGCGGTTCCCATGGCATTTCTACCGCGAGAAGGCCTTGCTTGCCGTCATTATGCATCTCAGGGCGCTGAGCAGGGAGCTGAGATGTTCACTGATGACCATGTTGAAGGGGAAAGTGCTCGTTACTAGAATCTTGTCTGTGGACAGCACTTCATCCTTAATTTCACAGCTTCTGTGAATTCCAGCTGCCCTTCCCCTAGCAAGCCCACATTCCTGGGGTTTACTAAATGGAAAGGTGTCCTTGCTGGAAATCTTACGTGATTTTGTCCTGAGAAACTTAAGAAGCCTGGGAATCATGCAGATCCTGGTTATGCGTGGCTCACAGATGGTTGCCTAACTGTGTATGAGCTTTTTAGCTCTGCGCTTTCCGTATCTGCTTTAACTAACACGGGACCGTCTTAGTCCTCCTCCCGGCGAGCAGGCACCATGCCCGGCTGGGTGTAAGAGTTCTTGCGTGGAAAACGCAGTCGTTAAACCTTGGAGTCGGGTCTGCCACGCCAGCGGTGCCCACGGTTTTGGGGGTTTGGTTTTTATTTTTCAACTGTCTTTCTTCCTCTGACGACTGTGGACCCTCCTCGGGGAACAGCAAGGCTTTGCTCTCGTCTTGGCTGCCCTTCACAGGGCATGTCTTATTTTAGTGCCTCTGATCTGCGCTTCCTGTTCTGTTTTCAAATCTCACTGCAAACTTGAAGAAGTTTTTGAACCTCCAGAAATATGTACCCTGATCTGTTTCAGTACTAATGCCAGTGAGTAAAATTACACGAACTGCTTTTAATCTCCGAGTCACTTCAGTTTTGATATGAGAACACTGTGATGCCTGGGAACAGGCGTTCGTGCCAGAAAAATAATATAAAGCCATCGCTCGGAAAAATAGCGCCATTAGGAGCCATCAGCAGCACATAATAATGGCAATTAATGACAATCAGGGGCCAGCGGACCGCCTGCCGTATCTGACGTTTCTTTAAAGGAGCAAAATATACAAAGTTTATTTTATTCTTTTTTTTTTTTTTTTTTTTTTTTTTTTTTTTACCGCGTGCAAGTATTTTTACATCTGCTTGTGATTATTCTGCCTTGTAACTACCACCTCAGGCCCCGTTCTTTTTAGGGGGGGAAAAAATGAATTCCTTATGTAATAAGTTATCGTTTGGAAAATTTCTCTGACAGACCGTGAGCTCTTCTTATGAAACATTCAATAGGGGGAAAAGTGCAGCTGTAATTCGCTGCAGAAATATGGGTTTCTAATAGGAAGATAGTGGGTCTTATGGGTCCCAGTGAGTTACTTCGGTAAGGATGAAAATTTGTACCTCATATATTAGTGTAATAGTGTATTATGAAGTGTTGCAGGGTAAAAAAAAAAAAAAAAACACACCCACCATCATATGGATAAACTCTAACTTGTACCGGGACCTCATGGCATGAGGGGGGGTGGGCATTTGGATCTTGTTCAAGGTGACGTATTTATTAGAAATATCTTCAGTTCAGGCTCACACTGAAGCACACTGTGAAGGAAGAGCTAGATAAACATTATAGGTACTTTAAACAAACACAGGTGGGTTAAAAATTTAAATATAAGGGAGAAATACAGAGGCTCTGTGTGAGAGACTGGAGACAGCACACTGCCCGATCACAGCAAGAGGGGGTTCTTGCAGACGGGGAGGCGGTGGCTTTTACAGTGAGAAGCCGGGTCTATTGTAGCCTGAGAATCAGATGGCAGGCAGGCGAGGCACTGCTTCTGCCACAAGCTCCGCAAACAAGCAGGGTTAACCCGCATAGAGAGATGGATGGCTCGGTCCTCCGCAAGCACCGGCCGTCTGTTTATTCTTTGGATCCTGTGCCTGCTCCCCCTGCCGGGTCTGTGTGGCTGACACTGGGATTCAGAGCTGCGCACGCGAGGCCAGTCAGGGGCCCCGCGAGGTTCTGCTGCCTGCTTCTCAGCGAAGGGTTGAAGGGCCACAGAAACCCCGGCATCGACCACGAGACGTGAAAATGTCCGAAAGTCTCGTTCCGAGACGTGGGGATGCTCCTTCCCAGGTTTTTAAAGTGTTAACTATTTTTTTTTTTCAGAAGCTGTCTTTTTTTTTTTTAAATGTATTTCTTTATTGATTTCAGAGAGGAAGGGAGAAAGAGAGAGAGATAGAAACATCAATGATGAGAGAGAATCATTGATCAGCTGCCTCCTGCACACCCCACACTGGGAACGAGCCCGCAACCCAGGCAGGTGCCCTTGGCTGGAATCAAACCTGGGACCCTTCAGTCTGCAGGCTGATGCTCTATCTACTGAGCCAAGCTGGCTAGGGCCTGTCTTTTTGTTTTTAGCAGAAAGGGCGGCGTGCGTCTTTTCCCTACATGTTCCGTCCTGTTGGCGCCTTCAGATCTGTCGGGGCATTTTGTGTGCGCGCCCATAGAACTCGGAGGGCTGGTTTATTTTTGGGGGTGCTGTGCTCTGGGTTTCCAGGAGGGCGTCGAAGATGCTTGACAGCCACTGAGCGGTGACGCGTGAGCAGCACACAGGGCGGGCGGGCAGCCTTCCTTCTGAGACGCGTGGTGTGCGGTGGTCTCCACAGAGGCTGCGGGCATGGGAGCCCCCTTTACCATCCCACAGGCGCCCACAGGAGGGGCGAGACGGTGCATGTGGACAGACGTGGGGTTCCTCGGAGGAGAGCTGTTTAAGTCAGGCAGAGAATTAGCTCCATCACCATTATTATTTGTGCTTCCCCTAAAAATTGGCCTGGGATGCTCCCCCTGAAATCCAGCGACCACCCTGCCCGGCGTGGACATGGCTTCATTCCCCCGCATGGTAACGCCAGCGGGGTTGGCAATGACATCTGCTCACACTGGAGCGTGTGGGTGAACTCTGCTCTCCAGCCCGCAGTCTCCTGCCACCAAAGCTCAGGCTTTTGCCTTTGGCTGCACAGGTGCCCGCCTGCCTCCCACGGGGCCGGGCATCTGAGATAGTTTGCTCGTGGCTCCTATTAAGTCAATGGTGAGGGGACTCCCCGTCCATCTTTCTTAGGGAAGCGTGTTCTGATCAGCTGTGGTTGTACCAATACCCTTGCCGATGGCTGCAGAGACTTGCAGGGAAAACAAGAAAGGCCTGGTGTGTCCGGCCCACAGGGGCAGCCACAACTCCAGGGGGGGTTTCCTTGTAGTGACGATGTGGGAGCGCCTTCATCCCTCGGGCAAGGGGACCTCGGTCAGTTCCCGAGCGTTCTCCTCTTCTCTCTCTTCCGCCCGGGCCTCCCTGCGGTGGGAACCAGATGAGAAAGTCTTTTTGTGTCGACTGTCCCTTCGAGCAGGGGGAGCCATTCGGCCCTGGCCTCCGTTTCCAGAATTCTCTGTCAGCAGCTGCCATCTCGGGCTGAGGCCTGGAAAGCTTAGTTTTAGGAGGACAGAAGATTATTCCTCTCCAGAGCCTTTATCACTTGGTGGAGTGTTTTAAAGTGTCCTATTTTAAGCGATTGTACGGAGCTCTTTCGAATGGCATTTTTCTTGATGGGCAGAACCGCGCACACCGGATGCAGCGGCGACACATCCGTCTGGCAGTCGCACAGCGTCAGGGAACCGCGTGCTGCGGGCCGTGCTGGGTCCCTGCAGCCCCGGGAGCAGGGTCACGGGCACGCCCAGAGCCTCGCGCAGCCCCAGCGGCTCTCGGAGCCTCGCTGTACAGCGCCCTGCCCCAGCGCCGTCAGCGAAGCCTGCCTGGGGGCTCGAGATGACCGGGTTATGGAGGAACTGAGCCCCAGTTCTGCTTGTAGATCTTCCTCTCTTTAAAAAATCAAGTTCTGCCCTAGTTGGTTTGGCTCAGTGGATAGAGCGTCGGCCCGAAGATGGAAGGGTCCCGGGTTCGATTCCGGTCAAGGGCATGTACCTTGGTTGTAGGCTCTATCTATCCCGTCCCTGGTCGGGGCGCATGCGGGAGGCAACCAATCGATGTGTCTCTCTCACATCGATGTTTCTCTCTCTCTGTCTCTCCCCCTCCCTTCCACTCTCTCTAAAAATCAATGGAAAAATATCCTCAGGTGAGGATTCACAACAACAAAAAATTATAATAAAATAAAGACACCAAGTTCTTCCTGGCTCTCTCTCTTCCCTCCACTCTCTAAGGGTGTGGATCGTAGGTGGAGGGGAGTCCTGAGGTCAGGTGTTAGAAGCTGGGGCAGAGGGAGCGGCGTGGTGGTTCTGTTTTCTCCTATGGGTGGCACTTCGAGGCTGGGCGGCTTTCTGAGGGAGGCCCTGCGCTTGCCCTGGGCTGGGCAGGTGGAAGAGCGGGGTCTATGTGCCATTGGGCTGTGCGGGGAGCTCCCTGCATGTTGCAGCAGCGGTTGGTGCTGCTTTGAAAAGCCCTCTGGGAGACTCGCCTGGCAGGTGAATTTTGTCTAAAGAGGGATGCTGAGGAGGGTCACCGTCAAACCCGGCCCTTGAGACGGAGGGAGTTTTGCTTATTTGCCGGTTCCATCAATCCCCTGGGTTCCACCAGAGACCCCGGGCGGCGAGACTGTCACAGGCACATTGGGCAGGTGCTCACCTTGAGCTCCGAGCCCTGCCCGAGAGGCGGAGACCTCCTGTTGGCTCCAGTCTGCTTCTCGGAGACACCAGAGCCCTGTCCCTGACACACACGTGTCTTTGACAGAGCCCTTGTCTGTATCTGAACATGGAGGGCGACTCCAGGCAGCCCGAGTCATTACCCCCGACTTGGCCGGGCCCCAAGCTCTTGGCTGCCTCCCAAGCGAGCCTGCAGGGTTGCACAAGGGGCCTCCCCGCTCCCCCTCCCCCAAGGTGTGGCGGCTGGAAGTGTGAGCTTCGCTTCCTTTGGGGGAAACGCCAGCTTTGGCTCAGCAGCCAGCCTGGTGCTCTGACCAGCGAGTAGGTGACACGCAGGCTTCTTGGTAGCCCTTGTTTATAGTATAAGAACCAGAAATGGGGATCCACCGGAGAGGAGGTTTTTACAAATGAAGGTAGTTAGTCACGTTAAGCCTGGACCAGGGGGTGAGGTTGCCAACTTGGTGATTTGAGAGGTGCCAACAGGCCCTCGGGCGGCTGCCCAGCTGTTAGTAATTGTCAGCATCCTGCAGGCACCCGGGACCTCCCCTTCTCTCCGCAGCCAGCTGGGGCCTGAGCCAAGTTGCTTAATTGCTGTACCCCCCACTTTCTTGTCTTCAGAGTGAGGGGGGTGGATCGGGGGTTGCCAGGTGGGTAATGTAAACAAGTGCAGTGGCCAAATGGACATTATCGTTTATTTCGAAACCTGTGCCCCTCTGAGTACCGTGGGGACTGGGGGATTGAGAGCTAGATCTCTAGTATGAGAAACGCTCACCACAGGGCCTGCACCTCGATACACAGACGATGACCTTGGCCTTTGTGTTGGGGAGGACCACGGAGCTGTGAGGTCCGGGAGAGCACGTGGTCCATCCACAGTCACACTCAGCTCCCGCGTTCCCTGCTATTCAGGATTAGAGGCCCCGTGCCACGATGTCTCCAGGTTTTCTTTTCTTGATGCTGTAAATCTGTAAACATTTCCCAATTTCTAAAAACACTGTGAGGATCACAAGTTAAAAACAACACAACTATGTGTGAGCTGAATCTGACCGTCTTTGTGATAAAAAACAATCTCCGCCTGGCTGGTGTGGCTCAGTGGTTGAGTGACGACCGATGAACCAAGAGGTCCCCGGTTCTATTTCTGGTCGGGGCATATCCCCTGGTTGCCAGCTTGATTCCCAGGAGGGGGCGTGCAGGAGGCAGCCAATAGAAGTTTCTATCTCTCTGTCCTTCTCCCTTCCTCTCTCTCTAAAGTCAATAAAAACATATATACATATACCCCCCACAATTTCTAAGTTCTCTTTTAGCTCCAAGCTCTAAGGGTCTTTGACTTTGGTTGCCCCTAAACTAGAACCCTGCTACTCAGAGTTCGGTCTGTGGACAAGCACATCAGCCCCTCCTGGGAGCTCGAGAGAAATGGAGACCCTCCGACCGCACCCAGACCTACGGGCTCTGCGTTTTCACAGGATCCAAGCAGTAGTTTGAGAAGCGCTAGACTGCATCCCTGCAGCAGACGTGCTGATCAAGCGCTTGGAAGTAGGGAAATGGGAACACTCACTACTGTGTTTGCACGACTCGGTTTCTAGACTAATTCACTGACCCAAAGAAGGACTAGGGCAGAGCGTGTGAAGAATAGTATTGATGAAAGGAGAAAATGAGGCCTATGATTGGTTGTAATTAAAAAAATGCATATTTGTATTGATTTCAGAGAGGAAGGGAGAGGGAGAGAGAGATGGAAACATCAATGATGGGAGAGAATCATTGATTGGCTGCCTTCTGCACACCCCTACTAGGGACCGAGCCTGCAGCCTGGGCCTGGGCCCTGACCAGGAATTGAACCATGACCTCCTGGTTCAGAGGTTGATGCTCAACCCAGAGCCACACCAGCTGGGTGGCCTGGTTGCAATTTAGTTCTGCCTTCCCTGGGTGCCTTAGTCGGCTACGTGGAAGCTTGGAGTTTCTGGTGGAAGATAAAGGTGTTTTTTTCAAACTTTAAAAAATTCCAAGCACCTGGTGTCGCACTGTGGTTAATCCTTTTACACAACTGACCTTATGGAATCCCGACAACAGTATTTTCAGGTAAGAATGATCACTTGAATGTTTGAGATGAGAAAACAGCTGCAGAAGCGGAGGAACCACGCAAGGCCGCGTGCGGTAGGAGAAAGCGCTGAGATTTGCACCCAGGAGAGCTGGGCCCCCAGGGAC
The DNA here is from genome assembly GCF_000412655.1 of Myotis brandtii. NCBI lineage: Eukaryota > Metazoa > Chordata > Mammalia > Chiroptera > Vespertilionidae > Myotis > Myotis brandtii. Next base: position 1,012,976 of record NW_005371230.1, on the reverse strand, counting down.
TGGTCCAGGTCAAGCTGCTTTTGTGTGACTTTGCTGTGGCCTGGCCTTGCCGGAGACATCTTCGGGTTCAGCGACCTGCCTCCCAGAGGTGCCACGCGTAGCACTTCCAGGAATGTGAAGGACCAGGATGCATTGCCTTCTAGTGCTGCTTCAAATGTATTCATTTTGTTGTAATTTGGGGTTGTTTGGGGGAAAGACTGTTTCTTAGATCTGCACGGGCGTGTTTGCCCCATAAAAAATAAAAAAAACGAGAGCAGCTCCAAAATGAGAAGTATGTGTCACTTCATAAGGACCAATTATTCCGCTTCAGCAGTTGTGTCCTGCGCCCAATCCAGGAAGTTGGCTCCTGATTTTGATTTGGAATTAGAATTGCAGACAATGGCAAATTGGGAACATACATGCAGTCGTGGTGTTGGGAGAAAACTGACCGCGTGTGAATTTAAAAGGCATGCTCGTTGTGCACCTCCTATGAAAAATTCCCCCCCATAACGACCTCTTCGGTTTATAGTTAACATTTCAAAGGGTTGTGAGGGACCCTGCCTTCTCCAGAGTTGCCAAAGGTTTCAGCGATCGTCATCATTAGACTTCAAAGCCCAAAGGGCAGGCTGTTTTCATGCCAGCGCTTCTAATCCGAACCTTTGTGTGGAGATTAAGAACAGAAAGGATAGCTCATCAGGGGTAAGCTGGATTTTTCTTTTTTGCTTTGTTTTTCTTTTCTCCGAAGAATTACAAAGAAAGCTCCATTCTCTGGTATGGTTCTGTACTCATTGATGGATTTTTTTTTTCTTTCTCTAAACTAAGATGAAACCTGCACAGTGGTGTTCATTGTGAAAATAATAGCTGGAGCAATCAGAGGGCATGCACTGACCAGCTGTGGTTGCAGGCCTGTGTGTACAAGATGAGGGGCCAGAAAGCCTTCTCAAGTCACCGTAGATGGGGCATTAGTACAGTGCCGGAGGGGCATGGGGGTGGGGGGGAGAGGGGGTGGTGGAAAGTAGCTGTGGGGCCTCAAGCTGCCTCAGCCCAGCCTCTACTGATGCTTTGCCCAAGGGATCCATGGGTAGCAGCTGCTCTCCTCAGTCCCTGCCCATCCCATGGGTCCCCAGTCGCTGTCCATCCCATTGGTCCCAAATCCATGACCATCCCATCGGTCCCCACTTCCTGACCATCCCATTGGTCCCCAATCTCTGTCTATCCCATTGGTCCCCACTTCCTGACCATCCCATTGGTCCCCACTCCCTGTCCATCCCATTGGTCGCCACTTCGTGACCATCCCATTGGTCCCCTCTTCCTGACCATCCCATTGGTCCCCTCTTCCTGTCCATCCCATTGGTCCCCACTTCTTGTCCATCCCATTGGTCTCCACTCCCTGACCATCCCATTGGTCCCCTCTTCCTGACCATCCCATTGTTCCCTCTTCCTGTCCATCCCATTGGTCCCAACTTCCTGACCATCCCATCTGTCCCCTCCATGGATCCTGCACACACCACTCACACACTTTTCTACTCTCAGTCAAGACATCAAACGCGATGTCCCCACAGAATAAAAACGCCCCAGAAATGTACTATGGAGGAAGCCACGGACCTCCCTCAGAGCTTGGGTGGATTCACAGGCTCCTGTACAACTTTGGTGAGTTCGGAATATGGCGGGACAGCGGGATACACTTAGTCGTTTTCTAACGTCACGAATGTCAGCAGGGGTTGTGTAGGCACAAGTCTCGGCGTGGCCTCTGCCCCCTTTACCCCTCGCATCCGTGAGGCACTTCCCGCCGTTTCCCACGGATAGCTGCATAGATGGTCTTCTTGGAGAAATCGGCAGTTTTAGGAGTGGCAGGCGGCACTGCTGGTTCGCTGCTGCCGGGCGAATGGAGAGGTCAGCGGGCACCAGTTTAGGTGTATGGCCGGCTTCGCAGGAGGCGCAGGGGATGGGGCAGGTGACAGAGAGCACAGGGACCAGCTGTACGAGAGAAGCATGCGGGGCCACGGGAATGAGGGCTGTGGAAAGTGACAGCACGATAGGGTACAGATGGCACTGACCCGGAAGTCAGACACCTGGCGTCTAGTCCACTGCGTGCTGCCAACCAGCTAGGTGGCCTTGGTGAAGTCATGCTGTGCCTCGGTTTCTTCAGCCGTGTAGTGCAGAAGCAGGCGGCTGCACTAGTCTTCCCTTTCAGCCATCAGACTATTAGTTCTAAAGTAATGGATCCAGGCATAATCCAGTCAGCCAGCCAACCAACCAACCAACCAAGCAGCCAAAAGTCTTAAAGTGGAGGGTAAACATTGTGTTCATTTTGCAAAGGAATTGAAAGATAAATGTGAGCATTTTAAATATGGTTTTTAAATGGATTTTTTAGAGAGAGGGAGAGAGGGAGAGAAACATTGGCTGCCTCCTGCACGGCCCCTACTGGGGATTGAGCCTGCGACCCAGGCATGTGCCCTGGCCCGGGATCAAGCCGGCGGGCGACCTCTTGGTGCAGGGGAGGACGCTCAACCAGCTGAGCCACACCAGCCAGGGTGGCACTGTGAGAATTTTAAAAAGGGAATGTGGTGGCCAGATCAGGAACAAAGATAGTTTTGTCACCTACATTACATATGACCAGGAAATGTATGTTTGGAGAACAGGAACATGGAAAAGACGAGACTAAAGCGTGAGGTTAGAATGAACTTGGGGCCCATGCCGGTTCAAGGTGAGAGATGAGGAGGAAAGGATGGACCCAGGGAAGGTGGTGGGAGAGGCAACAGAAAGAGCCGACAGTGTCTCTGCTCGTTATTTTCCACTCAGTTAAACATTGGAACTGCCAAGGTGTGAACTTTGAGCATCTTGCCTCCAACCAGTGGGGTAAAAGTTTTGACTGTTTGGTAACTTTTTTCTAAATCGGATTTAGTGATTTTTTTCCCCCCTCCTCTTCCCCCAATTGTGTACAGACTGTTAGGAAGGAATTTCTCCAAGGAATACATGTTGGATATTTGAAATGTGGACCACTCTATGTCTGAGTTAGCTTTGCCTCATTGGCTGGGTTATTCATGCCTCAGATACCAAGTGAAAGAACGAGGGCGAACACACTCGCCAAACATAACGAACGACACCGTGGAGGGTGCCGGCCCCTTTAAGAGCCTCTCTGCCTTCAGTGGGACGAAAGTAAATTGCCTTCTCTGGGCGCCAAGGGCAGCTGAAGTTACCTCTGGGCTCCGAGATGGTCCAGGAAAGAAGTGCAACCTCAGGCATCAAGGGGGAGAGACAGTCTTAGGCCCCCGCGGAGAACAAGAAAAGACTTGTCCGTGAATGGAAAGGACATCACTGTGGCACTGTTTAGGCTAAGTGTTCATTAAAGAACTAAAGAAAATTGTTGTTGTTTGGAAAACTAGAATTCAGCGTGAATTCTACACCCAGGGTGTACAGAAAAACCTCATTAAAATATTGAAATCTCCGTGTAAGATGATTTTTTAGGCAGAAATGCATAGAAAGAATAATTTTTTATGTTTAACTATATGCTATTCTCGTCCCTTCTCAAGCCTACTTCATACAGCAATTTAAAATTTCCATCTGGCCCTAGCTGGTTGGCTCAGTGGATAGAGTGTTGTCCCACGGACTGAAGGGTCCCGGGTTGGATTCCAGTCAAGGGCATGTACCTCAGTTGCAGGCTCGGTCCCCAGCCCTGCTTGGGGCACGTGCAGGAGGCTACCAATGGATGCATCTCTCTCACATCGATGTTTCTCTCTGTCTCTCCTTCTTCCTTCCCCTGTCTCCAAAAGTCAATGGGAAAGTATCCTCAGGTGATGAAAATAAAAATAAATAAAGTTTCCACCTGATTTCATTCTCTCTATGGCATGTGAGCCAACCAGCACGTAGCTTCGTAACACGGACACATACTGACCAGACTTATAGGTTGAGACAAGTTTGGAATCCTTCATTCTGGAGATGGAACTTCATGTGAACAAACAGCTTTCATAAAATAACTAATTTTAATGGGGTTGAACTTGAACTGACCTAGAACTTAATTAATTACACGTAACGAGGGCTGCAGCTCACGTACCATGCGGTAATATGCTTTATGACCAGCAGCGCTATGTGAGACGTCTGGGCAAGTGACAGGCATTAGGACCTCAAGTCTCATGTACATACACACCCCACTCGCTGTTCTAAGAAACTGCAGTGGGAATGTTGGTTCTAAAACAAACCCCGGCCTGATCTCTCTTTATGAGGACTCCGAAATGGAATTTGGGGAACTGAATCCCGGCGATGAAATGCCATTCCCGCCATCCCCTTAAGACCCGTCTTTGTTTTTCTGTGCATGGAGTTTTCTGTTCATTGACCCTTTACGCTGCACACACACTGATCTTTATGGGTTCCTGAGTGTTGGGTTCCCATTTTTTAAAGCAATTATAAAAGAGAAAACAGGGCATTTCCCAGACATGAAACTCTCATTTCCCAGCGGGTCAGTTAATCCCGGGATATAGTGAGTTCTGTGAAACCGATTTCAATTAAATTCTATCCCTTCACTATCCCAGTCTGGAGTCTGCCCCTGGCTGCGTAAAGAGGAGCAAAGCCAAGACTTCGGTCGATGTCAGAAAAACATCTTTCTTCCGACATTTAGGTCGCATGCTTAGTTTTGGTGGTTGAACAAGTGGATGGCAGAGTTTTAGCAGCTGTCGGGGTTCACTGTGCCGGGGGTGCACTTGAAACTGCTCGTCTGACATGTTTGCTGCTGATTGTTAGGTAGGCTTCATATTTCATAGACTCTTACAGCTGGAAGAGACCTTGGGGAACTGCTGGTCAGACCCATTGGTTTTAGAAACGAAGCAACGAGGCCCACAGAGGTCAAGAGACTTGCTTACGGTCACAAAGCCAGCCAGTGACTAAGCCGGGACCCGAACCCTGCTTTCCTACCGACTGCTCCAGTGTTGTTCGTTACTTATTGCGGAATAGCATTTAGTGATATTTTCCATCCCTATCCAGAGTCAGGAGGAAAATTTCCCAAGGAATGCACATATTGTTGGAGATTTAAAATTCAGTCTATTTTAGCATTAGACTTATGGGGTGGGGGAGATCACTTTGTAAGTTATATACATGTCTAACCACTATACTGTACACCTGAAAGTAATAAAATATTGAATGTCAACTGTAATTGAAAACTTAAAAAAAACACTTAGACAATTTTACATAGCCGTTCCTTTTTTATTTTTATGCACAATTTCTAACGTGTACAAAAGGGGAGAGAATAGAAGCATAAAGCCAATAGCCAGCTTCAGCGATGATGAATTTATGGTCCATCTTGTTTCATCTGCCTCCCTACTTCCTCTCCAAGCCCAGGTTATTTTGAAGCAAACCCAGGCATCATGTTATTTCACCCATAAATATTCCAGTACATCTCTCTAAAAGATTAAGACACTTTTAAAAAACATAAGTATGATACTGTCAACCTAAGTAAATTAGCATTAATTCCACAATCTTGCCAAATGTCCTATAGTCTTTTCAAAAATCTATTATAATAAACTAGAGGCCCAGTGCACGAAATTCGTGCACGGGTAGGGTCTCTAGGCCTGGCCGGCAATTAGGACCCATCAGCCCCTCACCCCTTCTCCTTCTCTCACTCCCTCAGTGCGCCTCCCCCACCCCTCCCCGCTGGTCACCTGCCATGTTTTGCGCTTCCCCCTGGTGGTCAGTGCACATCATAGCGAGCAATCGAACTCCCAGTCTCCCGTTCCATCTCCTGAGGGGACACTTTGCCTATTAGCCTTTTATGCTGTATATATAGATATTATATGACCATTTTATTTTCAAATATTTTTTCCCCCAAGGGAGAAACAAGCTCTGTTAAGAGTGGTGGGTGTTGTGGGTCAATGAAAAGAGAGGGCTGTGAAGGACTGGGAATTGCTGACAAAACGTGCCTGACGTACAGCCGCCGAGGCATTGACTAGATACTCGTTTTGGAGTGTTTTCGTTCTCCTTTCTACCTAAACGAGTGCATTTTTGCACGATGTTTTCCAAAGACGTTGCAGCTGTTCTATTTTGTGTCCCCTTAAGCATCAGTGTCACCACAGAGAAGGAGAGAGTCGTGGTTATTTTTGGTGGCGGGTCTGGAACTGATTTTTCCTTCGTGTCAGCAGATGTGAATACCCTGAGCTCCCAGCGCTCTAGTTTCCAGCACGGGATATGAGATATTTTATGGTTGGAGACATGTTCTTTTCACCATCGGTCATATTCCAGGAAAAGCATTTTAGGGGAGACGGGTTGATCCTTTTGGGGGACAGGGTTGATAATGCATATATTTCTTCAGCTTCTCATTTTCAATTTCTTTTTTTTTTAAAGGAAAAGAGAGGGAGAGAGAGATAGAAACATCAATGATGAGAGAGAATCATTGATGGGCTGTTTCCGGCACTGGGGATGAGCCCGCAACCCGGGCATGTGCCTGGGAATTGAACTGGTGACCTCCTGGTTCATAAGTCGATACTTAACCACTGAGCCATGCCGCTGGGCTCATCTTCAATTTCTTTAGTGATGGAAGCCAAGAGCAGGTTTTCAATGACTATTACATCTCAATATGTCAGATTAGCATGGAACTTCATGTCGCAGGACACAGAGGACAAAACAAAAATTCCCTCCTTGCTTGTCTGCTATGATGAGATGCTGTGAATTTTGTCAAGCTGGCTAAACCCAGAAGTATTCCCTGGAGACATATTCTTCCTTAGAGAAAAGTTAGGGAGAGTTGGGTCCTGTGAGTAAGAAGCAGGAAGCAGGATTTTCCTGGAAGCAGCAGTTATTGGAGTAAACCCCCGAGGGCATAAGCCAGCGGGTAGAAAAGAGATATCCCACCTCCTGCGTGGGTACCGAGTCCCGGTCATCCCATCTGGAACCTGCAGTGGAGAGAAGTGTGTTCTGAAACTAGCTTAAGGCTTGCTCTATCTAGATCAGACTGGCTTCCGGGACATCACAGAGCCAGTGTCAGGTGGCCACCGGGCGACAGGCATGCCTTGGGATTTGCTTAAGATTTTTTTCTCCCACTCCCCCATCCAAGGCATTGGTCGTCTCCCCACGACCTGTCCGAATTGGGAAAAAGTCCTTCTTCCTCACCTTTCAATTCGTTGTTGTATGTTGTTTTTCGTTGTATGTTGATGTTAGTTGTACTTGTTATATGTTGGCTGTTGTTGTATGTAGTTTGATATGTATAGGTTGTTGTATGTTGGTTGTTACTGTATGTTGTTGGGGGTTATATGTTGGTTATAGTTGTTATATGTTGGTTGTTGTATGTTGTTTGTTGTTGTGTGTTGGTTGTATGTTGGTTGCTGTTGGGTGTTGGGTGTTGTAGTTGTATCTTGGTTGTTGTGGTTATTGTATGTTGATTGTTGTGCCTTGGTTGTTGTGTGTTGTTTGTTGTTGTGTGTTGGTTGTTGTATGTTGGTTGTTGTCATGTGTTGTATGTTGGTTGTTACTGTATGTTGTTGGGGGTTATATGTTGGTTATAGTTATTATATGTTGGTTGTTGTATATTTGTTGTTGTGTGTTGGTTGTTGTATGTTGGTTGCTGTTGTATGTTGGGCGTTGTAGTTGTATCTTGGTTGTTGTGGTTATTGTTGTATGTTGATTGTTGTGCCTTGGTTGTTGTGTGTTGTTTGTTGTTGTGTGTTGGTTGTTGTATGTTGGTTGTTGTCATGTGTTGGTTGTTGTATGTTGGTTGCTGTTGTGTGTTGGGCGTTGTAGTTGTATCTTGGTTGTTGTAGTTATTGTTGTATGTTGGTTGTTGTCATGTGTTGGTTGTTGTATATTGATTGCTGTTGTGTGTTGGGTGTTGTAGTTGTATCTTGGTTGTTGTAGTTATTATTGTATGTTGGTTGTTGTGCCTTGGTTGTTGTTGGTTATTGTATGTTGATGTTGTGTTTGTTTTACCTTTACTCTCTGCTATTGGTCTTGGCTGGTTTAAGACGCACAAGTGTTTCAAAAAGAAAGAGAAGAGGGAGGAATGATGTAGCTGCTGAATCCGACGGTCGGAACAGCTGTGCTGTGGCGAGGGTTGGCCCTGGGCTCCCCAAAGGCCAGCTTCTGTGACCGTGGCCTCCTGTCGGCGGCCTCCTTGCCGAGTGTGAGTTATGGCGCCCCTAGTTCCCCTGTGAGGAGACACATGAGGCTTCTCTGCTGTGGGAGCCTCCTCTGCTGTCAGTGGTGCTGGGGAGGAAGAGGAAACACCTCCGCTGTGGAAGCTGAACAATGCGGACACGGCTGATGGATGGGGAGAGCCTGTGGTCCTCTCTGACCGGCCGCTAGCCACAGTCCTGCTCTTTAAACCTGCTGGTGGCTAACTCTCTGCCGTGGGGTTTGTAGGAAGCCCTCCTTTAAAGTTGCATCTTTCTTGAAAGTGCATTTATTACAATTGGCCAACACCCAACGGCCAGACCAATTGAGTTCCCCGCAAAGGGGAACCATAGCCCCTCATCACAGTGTTCACCTGGAGACGTTCTTTACGATTCCAGTGTCCGTGTCTCAGCCCGTCTCCGAGACTGCTGGCCAGGGGCGTGGACTTCCTGCCCCCAAAGATGGGGGCCCAGATGACAGAGTGGACCTAGAAGATTCTGGAAGGGAAATAGGGTAACCCTATGTCCCCATTTGCCCAGGAGGGTACTGCTTAAAGCATTATGTGCTACTATTATCAACAGCATCTTTTTAAACTTTAAAATGTGTCCTACTTGAATAATAAATAATACAATAACCCTAATAAAAGCTACTGGAATGACGGATAGGTTATAGCTAATCCCTCTGTGTTTGAAATAAAAATTCACAGCACCTTTACTATACAAACTAATAGAAAGATTGCAGATTATTACCTATTAGCCTAATTACTCCTAAATGTTGACAGTTTAAAAAAAACCTTTCAGGTGGACTTAGCAGAAATTATTAAATAATTACATCTGTGTGTTTTGCATTCTACTTTAGAGCTAAAAATGCTGTTGGTGATTATTAAATGACATCACAGAGACGTCCTCTCACTCACTGGGACTCAAAGTAGTTATTTTTAAATAGTCTGGAATTTAAATATTATAATGTGATGGAATAGGAAACTAGCAAAAAACTTGCTTCTTTTTTGACACACGATTTTAATTGTTCACGTATAGCATCTCCTTACATGGCAGGAAGCCACGTGTTGGGAGAAAGACCCACCGTCGCATATCCGTCTGTGTCACAGGGTGGTTTTCACTACCGGGGAAGCCCGTCGGGGGTGACCTGCAGGCAGAACTGAGAAAGGAAACCTTCAAGTTGATGAGTCTGAAGGGCTTAACTCCAGTCTCAGGCGCCGTCCGTCCGTAGAAACCCACTGAGGGAGTCAGCTGAGTCATGGGGAGAAATGTGTCTTCTATTTTACATGCACCTATTCAGGGGTGGGGAACGTCCGGCCAGGGGGCCGTATAAGGTGCGTGAAATCATTTGGTCTGGCCCTGCCGAGGCATTAGGGGTGAGTTAATTAAATGTTTGACCAAAAATAGCAGGCTGATTTTCAAGTTGATAATTTTGTATGGCCTGCGAATGATGTGATAAATGTCCAAATGGCCCTTGGCAGAAAAAAGCCCCCCCCCCATGCCTAAAAAACCCTCATAAGATAACTTAGAAATTTGGGGGTCAATCTAGCAATATAAGATTTAGATAAACTATTCATTCTACACAAAAGCACTGAACAGATAACCCTAAATCTGCTGACATCAGTCATTACAGAGGCAGAGGGGTGGGGCAGAAAAACACCCTGGACCGTGACCCTGGGCAAATCACTTACAGCCTTTGAGCCTTTATTTGTTTCATCTTTTTTAAAAATTTTAATCCTCACCCAAGGGTATTTTTTCCATTGATTTTTTTTTAGGGAGCATGAAAGGGAGGGAGGTAGGAGGGAGGGGGGGGGAGAGAGAGAGGGAGAGAGAGAGAGAGCGAGAGATCAGGAAATATCAATGTGAAAGAGACACAGCGACTGGTTGCCTCCCGCATGTGTCCTAACCGGGCTGGGAAATGAACCTGAAACCCAGATATGTTCCCTTGACTGGAATCGAATCCACGACCCTTTGGTCCACAGGCTGGTGCTCTAACCACTGAGCAATGCTGGCCAGGGCCATTTTTTCCATCTTTAATTATGATAACCCCTACCTTGCTGGCCTCGGACCTTATGAGACTCAATAAATAATCATGCCCTAGGCAAACGTAAGGCATTATTTATTATTTCTTAGCTGCAAGCAGATCAGAGGGAAAAGGAAGTGGGTATAATATTAGTTCCTTTACGATCCCAAACCCACTTTATAAATTCAGGGTCATTTGTTGCGTTTCTGCTGGAAACACAGCAGGGAGGGGCCTAGCATGAGCATGCACACAGGGGTGCTGAGAGCCTCTCTTTGGAAAGGCTCGGGCATCAGATGATTAATAAGGTGAAGTCTTCCCTGGCCGCCCCATTGATTGATTTACTATTTTATTTTATTTTTCAATTACAGTTGACATTCAATCTATTTTTATTAGTTTCAGGTGTACAGCGTAGTGTGTAGGCATTTATATCATTTAATACGAGACCCTCCTGATGCCTCTAGTACCCCCCGGGCAAACTGGCCCAGCCACTATGGAACACAACAAGGATGTTCCTCGAAACAATAAAAACAGAACTACCTTCCAACCCAGCAATTCCACGTCTGGGTGTATAGCTGAAAAAATCCAAAGCACGAATTTGAAAAGATCTACGCATTCCTGTGTTTATTGCAGCGCTATTTACAATAGCCAAGATATGAAAGAAATCCAGGTGCCCATCAACAGAGGGTTGGATAAAGAAAACCTGGAACATATACACAACAGAATATTGCCTGGCCACCCCATTTTAAGTCGCAAACCTTCAGCCTTGGTCTTCCTTCCTGGAGTTCTTTTCTCCCATCATACTTATCCTTAGTTCCTCTTCTGTACAATGTCCTGATTTATATGGGTTGCTGTTTTCTCCCGTTCATTGGCCTGTACACTCCTCCGTGACAGAGGCTCTGTTCTTATTGCTGTGATTTGGTTTTGGTTTTAAACGTTTGTATCCCTGAACTCATAGCCATTACAAGCTCATAGCAAGTGCTCGGTGAACATTTGGTCTCAAGGAGCACAGACCGGGGTAGCGTTGGCTGACTCTGCACAGAGTTATAATGTGCTCCAGTGTGTGAGCCCTGTAGTCGAGAGGCACCTCTTGTTGCACAGACAGAGCGAGGGCTTCGAACGCTGCAGGAGGATGGGAGCCCAGAGGCTGCGGGAGAAGGTGGGAAGCTGGTTGGGGACTGACTGCCATTTGCACCTGAAGGATGAGTGAGAGTTTTCCAGGAGGATGGGAGATGACGGGCATCGGGGCGAACAGGGCAGCTTCCCGGAGACCTGGAGATGGACATGACATGGTTGAGAAGCGGACGGAGTTGGGTATGTTGTGCATATTGCAACGAGAGCCCCAGGTGCCTCCCTGGGCCACCGGGAGAAAACGTGGGGACTTACAGACGACGCACTGTGGGTGTGGCAGGGCCCCGTGTCACCTGGGGAGATCTGCGAGCCCACCGGGTGGAGGCCGCTTCTGGGTGGCCCTGTGCGGTGTGTTACTGAGGGTGTGACTCCCTATTGCGTGTATCTGTGCTCAGTAGGTGGATTTTCAGCTCACGTGATCTTCATGGTTTTGTCATGTGATGAGTAACCATGAAAGTATTTTTTACCGCATAAACGTCCACTGGTTATCTTGTAGCAAAATGCTTTCAGGATTGCTCGATGTAAAGTTCAGGTATGCGTTTTTCTTTATAAAGCGATGAAAGTTACAGTTTTGCTGACCTTTTCGGAATACAGTGAGGTTGATAGGATGCCCCGCCGTCGGAGGGACCCACTGGGATTTCAGCTGGGCCTTTGTGGTTAGTCAGTTCTGAGCGGAACAGAGGAGTTCCCTGGACATGGTGCTAAGTTGTGGCTGAAGTCTTGGGTGGTCCAGCAGAGACCTCCTCTACCCAGAGGAGCTCGCAGTCCAAGCGAGAGTTACTCACTGTTGTGTACGCAGGCTAAGCCTGAGATGCACCCAGGAAACTGGAAGAATGACTCAATGAACTGCTAACACTGTCACTCATGTAAACCAGGCCATTGCATCTCTGCCTTTTCTCCCTCAGCTTGTGAAGGACAGCGACTCAAAGCAACTATAGTTAATCTGAACCTTAATGGATTTCATGTGAGAAAACCTATTATTCATTTATTTGGGTTTCAGAGAAATATTAGGTCTTTATAAAGGATGCCTGTTCTCTGTGAGAGCGTGCCTGGTTGCTCCTGGCTGTGCAAACGACCAGATTTAAATATATCTCTATATATTGATTGATTTTAGAAAGAGGAAGAGAGAGAGGGAGAGAGAGGGGGGGGAGAGAGAGAGAGAGAGAGAGAGAGATTGATTTGTTGTTCCACTTATGTATGCATTCACTGGCGACTTCTTGTATGTGCCCTGACCAGGGATCGAACCTGCAACCTTAGCATATTGGGATGATGCTCCAACCAACTGAGCCCTCCAGCCAGGGCCCAAACGGAGTGTTTGTTCATATCAATTTTCAAGAGCAAAAACTTCAGAGTCTATAAACAAAAACAAATATTTTTTCCCCTCTAGATCTTTACAAATTCAAATACATTCTTGAAAGATCCATTTCCCAGTAATAATTGGGTGGGGCCTGACCCTTTCAGTTTACTTTGGAGCTTGTTTTGTGTTTACCTGATGGAGTCTTTGTTTTGGGAGAGAATGAAGGGAGGACGCGGGCCCCCCGCGTGAGCAGGTAGGAGGACCAGTTCACAGGCGTCGGTCCTCCACGCTGCGCACACAAGGCCACTTCTCCACTGGGACTTTGTTCCTTGCTCTCTATTCTTCCAAATTTTCTGAATTTTGATTATATATTTATAGCATTTTCCATTTTTATTATTTCTGAGTGCACAGTTCAGTGGATTTAAGTACATTCCCATTGTTGAACAGCCATCACCACCGGCATCTCCAGAACTTTTTCATCTTCCCAAACTGAGACTCTGTGCCCACTGACCACTAACTCCTGCTTCCCCTCCCCCATAGGCCCCGACAACCTTGGTTCTCCTTCTGATTCTATCGATTTGACTATGCTAGTACCTCACCTAGGTGGGGTCCTTCCGTGTCTGTCCTTTTGTGTGTCTGGCTTTTATCACTTGGCTTCATGTCTTCAAGGTTCATCCATGTGATAGCACTTTCAGAATGCCCTTCCTTTTTAAGGCTGACTAATATCCCGCCGTATGTACAGACCACATTTTGTGTATCCATTTGTTGATGGACACGTAGATTGTTTCCATCCTCTCGGGTTCTGTTCTTGCTTGCGGTGACCTCTCCACCTGGGTCCAGGAGTGCTGGGCACTGCTGAGTGCCACAGCCTCCGTGTACACGCTCGATGGGCTGGGTGTCGCTGCCTTTCTGCTGTCTAAACCCAGTTTGTGTACTTTACCCAATTCAACAGCCCCTACGGTGTCGCTGTTACCGCCTATAGCAGTGATGGCGAACCTTTTGAGCTCGGCGTGTCAGCATTTTGAAAAACCCTCACTTAACTCTGGTGCCGTGTCACATATAGAAATTTTTTGATATTTGCAACAATAGTAAAACAAAGACTTATATTTTTGATATTTATTTTATATATTTAAATGCCATTTAACAAAGAAAAATCAACCAAAAAAATGAGTTCGCGTGTCACCTCTGACACGCGTGTCATAGGTTCGCCATCACTGGCCTATAGCATCCTTGGCCTCATTCAGCCTGTCTTGTTATTTGATGCAAAGCAGAGTTCATAGAACAAAAGGATCCAGCAAGGATTCAGGTTTTTGAAATAGTTCCCTCCGTAGTGATCAATAGTAATACTAGGATTGGCTATTTTTTTATTGGTGCTTCTACTTGCCAGCAGTGAACTGGGGCACTTATATTTATCTCAAATGTTCACTGCCGCTCTTTAAGAGAGAGATTATTACCATCACAATTGAAAAAAAAAAAGGCGCTCAAAAACTTTTTCCAGGCCCCCAACAAAGTAATGAAATGGCAGTCTCCTTGGCATCACCCACCTCTGTGCCCTCTGCTGCTCTGACTGCGATCAGTCTGGCCTGGAGATGGCCTGGGACTGTGCCCACTTACCCCATCAACAGGCCTCCAAGAGACCCAGGCCCCTCTTGAGTTACTTCTCCTTGTTAAGCCCCTCCATCCCCAAACATTGCTTTCTTTGGGAGTAGAATGCACTGATGGCCACTACTCAGTCTAGCCCTGTCAGGAGTGGACTATAGGTGACCACATACCTAAATGAAGAGACTAAGAGGAATCCAACTCAGATTTTGTATGAATGCACCAGCTATGCATTCCCCTCATTCTTAGCGGTTCTCTAAACATGTGTTACCCTTAGGATTGCTCCCTTCCCAGGGTGTTTCAAACACCACCTGTCTCAATCTGTCTCCCAAAATGTGCTCCAGCAACAATTGGTCCTATGATTAGTGCTTCCTGATAACTTTTTGGTGATTGACAAGGGGCATTAGCACATTCAAGGCTCTAAGGGGCCCAGCGGGCCTGTTTTAACAATAACACATTTTCTGAACTAACTTCACAGTGGAACCCTCTTCTCCGGTCACGTTTGTTCAGATAGCCTCATCAGGAGTTGCAGATCCAAATGCTGGCCATGTGACCACCGCCAAGGCACACACAGTGGGGCTGCACAAGGACAGAGCATCTTCTAAGGAAGACCCTTAGTGCTGGCGCTTTCGGATAAAATTGTAACTGACAGTTTGGAGTCTGAATGAAGGAAGACAAAACGTATTTCCCAAAGTGCCCTAGGGACAAAGCGTTGATCAGCTGGCTAACTCAGCTGCTTTTGGAGGCTGAAATATCCTAGGCCCCTTGGGTGTGCATGTATGTATATGTATACGTATACATATACATATCTATACTAATAAAAGGGTAATATGCTAATTAGACCAGATGTCTTCCAGATGTCCTTCCGGACAAAGCCACGGTGGCAGGGGCTGAGGCAGAGGCGGTTAGGGGTGATCAGGCCGGCAGGGGAGAGGAGTTAGGGGTGATCTGGCCAGCAGGGTAGAGCAGTTAGGGGCAATCAGGCAGGCAGGCAGAGAGGTTAGGAGCAATCAGGAAGGCAGGCAGGCGAGTGGTTAGACGCCAGCGGTCCCAGATTGCGAGAGGGATGTCTGGCAGTCGGATATCCCCCAAGGGGTCCTGGATTGGAGAGGGTACAGGCTGGGCTGGGGGCCCCCCCCCCCGTGCACAAATTTCGTGCACCAGGCCATATATATATATATATATATGGACATAGGGATGTAGATATGCAACACATAAGAACCTGCCCAATTCTCCACCTCACAGGCCTCCGAAAGCCCTCCTCCTCCGGGAAGCAGCCTCTTCCAGATTCCATGGCGCTCCATCACCGGAGCCACACAGCCCCCCAATTTCAAGGTGTGCAGACAGGAGTGTATTTTTCATTTGACTAAACAACACATTTAGTAGAATTAAACTATTAATATATTTTACAAATCCTATTTCAGGAAGAAGCAGAAAGATACATTCCTGTCAGACTTAGAATTCCGATTTTTATTTAACAAATATTTTAATCACGAAGTTTGCTGTATATATCCACCCATCCATCCATCCAGAGACACCTGTTTCTTTTCTGCGTATTTAGGTCTTTGGCTGCACCAGAGTCGCACTTTGGCAGACAAAAGGAGGCTGTGGGCACTGTGGCCGTGGTTCAGTAGACCGCTCCTGAGTTTGAAGAGTCTGGTATACGACTGGAGTTGCCAGTATCATATCAGTGGGTGTCCCTGTACCCCAGAGCATTGTGGGCCTAGGAGGCCCTGGATTGAAATTCCTCTTCTCTAGGCTACAAGGTCAAGACTCAAGGCCCGTTACCTCTTACAGTTCTTTTCCACTCATATCAGTCTTCCCTCTTCTCACTTCAGTGGTTCAGTTTCTCTGAACTACTTTATAGCCTTCAGTCCATACAGTCGGTATGGGCTTTTCACTGTCCCAGGGGGGCTTTCTGGGCACAGCAAAGACCAGTTACAGATACTTAGGCCTTTAATTAAGGTTCAGTGTTCTAAGGGTAAAAATTTTAAAAACCGAAATTTCCTTTACTAGAGATAACCATCCAAAGTCAAATTGTCCTTAAGGCTTGAATTCGATTCGTTCTCTTTGTAGATTTGGAAATGTTTAAATAATCAACTACGCACTATAGCTTGCAGGGGAAGCATTCAAAAACATCTGTCAACTCAAACTGAAGACTCATTTAGAAACACAATGAAGTGCATTTCCTTAAAAACCTACCTTGCATTTATAAACTTACTATATTTAAAATTTAAAAAGCACTTAGTATGTGTGGTTGGGCAGGTTTCGAACCAAGTCTCCCAGAGTCCTCAGTCAGGTTCATTAGTTATCAAATACATGCCGGCATCGCTGGCCACCGGAGATAAAACTCTGAACAAAGAAGAACAACGAATGACAATGCAGAAAACTCCTGACCTCATGGAGTTTGCCTTCTTACAGCTCTTCAATCCATTCAGCTCTTGCAAATCTAATAACCTGAAGTTTTAAATGAGGAGAATTTCAAAGTCAAAATTCTCATACTTTTCAACTCAAAACGGCAAGTCTAAAATCAATTATACATTCGAACTAGAATCACAACGCAAATGTGTCTGATTAGTGTCTCTAATTATCTGATTTGGCAATACCAAATGTACAAATTATTCTTAAGCCTGAATTTTAAAAATCCTAATACTATAAAATTGAGTTGCTTTGTCATCTCTCTATTTAATTCTGAACTTTCCTAGTAGGTACTGGGCCTATGCACCTGAGCTTACTTGACGGACAGTTCATAACCCACATTGTCTCTGGTAGGTCCACCGATTTGAACCCAGGACTAGGGACATAGGGCTTGCATGGGACCAGGGCGTCTCCCCATGGGACAGGTGCACACATGGAGTGGGATTTGCACAGTGGCTACACCAACTGGAACTTCACACCCACTGTCTTCAGATAGGATTGGTCTCACAATAGGCTGTTTGCTAGATTCAAGCCTTACCTTCATGACCTTGGTTGATGTTGTGCCGTGATCTGAATGGATACATTGCTTATCGGCCCTTCCTCTCCTACTTTGCTCTCAGCTCGGATTCAGCCACCTCAGCCTGTTGACTGCCTGCATCCTCTGTGCCCAGCTTTGTGGCGTTGGCTGCAAGGGCATCTGCTGACAGTATGGACACTCGATGATGTCACTCCCCTGCTAGGCCCGCATTCAGAGGTGCCTGAGTGGAGGTGTAGATCTCTTTCCATAATATCTCTCACGCTACCCCTCCCCGTTCTTTCATAGGAACAATGAATATTTCTGGTTTAAGTTAACTGCAATTCAAACTTACTTTCCAGAAAATTCTGGGCTGACCCCTCCCTTCAAACAGGTTGTCTCCTCAAGCCCTTCTTCATAGAAATCCTAAAACATTGCTTTTTTTCTTTTCTTTTCCGTACAGCCCTTCAGTGGCTCACACTGCACTTGGAATAGAATACAAAACCCCTAACATGGCCTGCAAGTCGCTGTATGATCTGGCTCTCGCCTTCCTCCATGACCTCATCACACACCTTTCTCTCATGCTCCAATTCCAGTCACACTGGCCTTCTTTCTCTTCTCCCAACAGAAGCCAAGATTCCTTCCCACCCCAGGGCCTTTGTAGGTGCTGTGCCCACTTTCTGTCACATCGTTTCCCCAGTCTTTGCTGGGATGACTCCTCACCCTGTAGGTTTCCGGTGAACTGTCATTTTCCCAGAGAGGTTGTTCTTCTTTGTAGAATGCACTCAATCTGTGCACTTATTTGCTTACTCCTTCGACCGGAAGCTGCTTGGGACCATGTGGAATTCTGTTTGCCCAACACCCACCCCCAATGCAGGCCTGTACTAGACAGTCCATAATTATGTGCGGAATGAATAAATAGCACCGTTGCCACAGCAATCACCATTAGCCTCCAGTCATTACTACTGTAATCAGTCATATAACCGCTTTCGGCTCATGGGAGGTCCTGAGTAATTGTTTTTTTGAATTGAATTAAGATACGTAAATGCTAATATCTCCTGCATTCATCAATGCAATATTGTTTATTACCTTTCTGTTTCTTTACACATTTAGTCTTCTGTAGCTTCTATAGCTGCAGTCTTTCTGTTCTGAGTAGTCCTCTTACAATAAAGAAGACATTTTTGGCAAAATGTGTCTTTGGTGGGGGGAGGGACTATCCTTTCCTAACTTTTAAAAAATGTCACTGAACATGAGTTAATTGGTTTACAGTTAGCCATAAACTTAGATTAGTGTAAATATAAGTTCCATGAAACTTAATGATTTTTATTTGTTTGTTTTATACCCCAGGTATCCCAAGAGAGAGAGATTAGTTACATTAGCCTCGGGTTACAGAGGGCAGCCTTGAGATATTGAATGGGGGCTCTAGAAACCCCGTCCCGCTCTGCAGGGTTCTCCAAAACCTTGCTGCCCCCCCCCCCAAATAAAAAGAATTCAAGCCTTGGAATAGCACTGAATTATGCTAGAACTGAATCTTAACCATTTAGAGCCCACTGGCTTTTTTTTTTTTTCCGTATCAGCTTTAAGATCATAGCCCCATACGTTTTAGAACCCCGTCTCTCCACCAAGGCACCTTTGGTTATGAAACTGCAACATAAGGAAAATGATTTTGTACGGTGCATCGTCACAAATGGGAAACCCGCTCAAAGATGCGACATAAAACACGATGTCGAAAAAGAAAACGGAGGCTTGTTTTTGTTGTGCATAACACCAAAGCGCTGCTGGAAACCCGAGCAGGGAGCTGAGTGCTTGTGGAGCGCCGGTAGCAGGGCAGCATCGCGGGGACTCACGGCCA
>NW_005371230.1:893619-992479 GCF_000412655.1 Myotis brandtii | reverse complement strand
AGCAGGTCGCCCTCCGCACCATGAAGAAGACCCGCAGCACAACCTTGCGGCGAGCCTGGCCTAGCGCGGATTTCTCGGACCGGGCCTCGGACCGCATGAGGTCCCGCAGCGAGAAGGACTACCGCCTGCACAAGCGCTTCCCCGCGGCCTTCGCGCCCCAGGCTTAGGCCGGGCGCTGATGGATGCGATAAGTTATGGGGAAAGCAGGAAAAAATTAGCTCACATCCACCATTTTGTACCTCCGCAAGATCCACAGCAGGCCCTCTCAATATGGGGTTGGAGAGCGATTAGTTAGGTAAAATAGGGAGGGGGCCGCGCCGGGCATTGGGGCTGCGGGGAGATGAATGCCCGCCAGCTGCGAGCAGCAGCCTCCGGGAGCTCGGTGGGGGAGCCTGCGCCCAGGGTCGCCCGCAGCCTGGGGCTGGCTGGCGCCCGCATTGTGGCCAGTTATCCCCGTGGGCATTTAAACAGCCCCCCTTTCGGGAAAGGGAGCAGGTTCCATGCACAGGTCTGAATGGTTTGAGTCAGGGAAGAGCCCGCATACGTTCCCGGCTCGGCGGTGTGCACGCAGCCAACTCTGTTGGAGCTCATTGAATGCGTTCTGTGGGGTATTGGTGCGTATGCGGATTGAACGCTCACATGATTCTGTGTGCATTTCACATAGGTTGCTTTGGATTCGGTTGTGTGGAAAGAAGGGAGGCTGTATTGTGTCTTTGCATGTCAGACGGGAAGGACAAACAAAACGGTAAATGGAACCGAAGGCTTCGAAAAGGGCTGCATCTTAAAAGGCAGAGCTGGGCTAGGCGTTTCCGAAGGAGGCAGGTTCCCTGGGAAATACCACGGAAGGGCTTTGGTGTGTGACTCAGGAACCCAGGGATAAAACCCCCGAGGAAAGGCTGAAGGAAGGAAATGCTGGTGCTCTTTCCTGGTTTTCTCCTGACTTAACGGTTGACCATGTGTATGCAGTCATGTGCAAGACATCAATTTTTGTATGTTTTTCATCCCAGAAGAATTAATTTTCTTCTAAACACCGCGTAATGAAAGTACATCTAACCCCAATCATTGCAAGTCCGGTCTTCACTGGGAAGATTGCTTTAAGCTTGTGGTTGGTACTTAGGAGTCTAACCCCACTGTCTTCCTCCGAAAACAGCAAGTTTTAAAACACTGGGGCAGTATCTCATGCTGTAAAAATGTCTTGTGACCGCATTTCCATGAATATAAGACCTAAATAAAATAGCCATCGTTTTTTTATTGCCAAACCTAGCGACATAAGGATGTTGGCACTAAGGTTCCCTGGGTTTCCTTTCATGAACAGCCAAATCTGCAAAGGAAGTGACAACTACAGTTTGTACTTAAGTCATTTAAGTCCATTGCAGCTGTGGTTGCTATAGTCTTCCGACTCGTACGAGTAAATTTTGAAGCACACCTAAATCCAACCTCTAAACACCTGTGTACGTAAACCCATATCTGCACGGAGTGTTCAGGTGATCCAGGTTTTGTGTGCGTAAGGGTTTGAAAGGCTTCATTCCACACGGAACAGGGCAGTGCCGTTCTTGTTGCCCCTGGCCGGTGCCGTTCTTGTTGCCCCTGGCCGGTGCTCAGACCAAGTGTTAAGCTACAGGAGGCAGGTGGCCATCATTCCTTCAACAAACCTGCAGGACTCTTGAATGATCTCGGGCACGTTTGCTCGGAGCCTGCTTTTGTTTATCTTGGCCTGGCTTCATTACGAGCACATTTTCACATTTAGGGAAGAAGTTCTTCCCTAAAGAACTTCTCCGCCGTGGCCAGTCCTGCCAGGCATTTTCACTTGATTCTCTCTCCTCGTTTCATTTCTTGACCTGCAAATGGTAAGCACGGCGTAGGGTGATGTCGAAGGATACGCTGTTTCAGGCTGGTTGGTGGTTCTCTGTGCAGCTTCAATGTTAGGTTGCTTCTGAGAAAAGAAACCCAAAAGGCGGGGGAAGAAGAGCTGTGCCGTTCATTCAGCATTTTCTGGAAGTGCCTCCCCCCCCCACCCCCCAGCCTTGCTAGATTCTTCTGGGGCTACGGATGGCTTATCACCTGGCTTTGTCCAGGGAGGAAGGGCTGCTATTTATTCTTTATCTTAAATGTTAGCTGATACGAGTAAGAAAAGGTGTTATCGCCAATGGCAGGGAATTGTGAATGTTCAGACACCTACAGTGAACCCTGGGAGAGTAGACGAAACCGTGCTCATATGCATCTTTATTTTTAGTTGGGGGAGGGGAGGATCTTATCAATTTCCTTTTCAAATATGGCTCCTTTCCAAATATGAGCGTTGGCAGGAATAGATGGGGCATGGGAACACTTTGAGATCATTTACCGGTAGGTCTCTTTCTCTTAGGAAATGCAGAGGAAGTCCACTTGGGTCAGGTTAGTGACTCTAGATACAAACAGAACCTTTGTCACAGGAAATGAAATGGAGAATCGAGCAGCTTGGGAACACACGAGGCTTTTCATATTTCTGCTTTCTGTTTGTCCAGTCATTTAGCATGATAACTATGGTATCATCATACTTCACTGTGAGTATAAAGAACTTTCTGTTGTTGGGTTCAAAGGATAAGACAAGCCTCTTCAGAGATATACTAAATTAAATAACTTCATTGAGACTATTTTTAGAAATCCCCCCCAACAAATATTCCTAAAAAACTATGGGGGAAAATGTGTTGTTGTTGTTTTTAACTTTAGGTAAAGAGAGAGATCCTTGAAAATTTTATTAATAGTTGTTCTTGTGGTCTGGCGTCCCTATCACAGAGTAGGTACTTCAAGTTTTACTCAGTTTATTAAGGCAAAATTGCAGGCATTCCATAATAGCTTTCCAATGAGACAGCACCCTTTTAAGCAGTCTTTTCTCCACTAATAAGTAATTACCAGTTTGAAATGTGATTTACAGCAATACCCTTGACATTTAGCCTGTTTTTTTTGTTGTTGTTCTTTTTTTACCTTCAGGATAAACTACACTTAAGCTCTAGAGGTTAGAGTAGACACCTTTAAAACTTAAAAATATCCTGCGAAGGACAGTTAGAGGATTCCGAAACTTTAAATCTTGCCAGCCATGCCTTATATGACTGTGAAAGCCCCCGATTGATGCTGCCAAATCAAAAATAATCCTTAAGCATTCACAGGCCTCCTGGCAAACAGCAAGTTCACAGGCCACGAGATGAGTTCATTGTTCATCTTGAAGATTAATTTCCCAAGGAGCGTTTCTGGGTAGAAGCGGGTGGGGGGCGGGTGGGAAGTCTTGCCTTTTGTTCAGATCAAGATGAATAATCAAAAGGGCCTGCATTCTCTGAAGAAGAGAAGCGGGTAGAGCAAATGGATGTGGGATCATTCTTCCTCATTTGCTAAAACGAGAGGTAAAAGTAAAACTCCCCACGCAGAGGGAGCTATCTGTGGTCCTCAGTGCTGTACAGAGGAAAACATGCTCATGTACCTCCGTGGGATGGTGTTCATGGCCCGGAGCCTTTTGCTGATCCTCTGTTAGAACGGTGTGAACTTTGACCCCTTGGCACAAATGATGCTATTAACTTTTCGTTGTACTCGCGGTCCCCTTCCCTAGCCCTGAGGCTGGGTGCTCCTTCACATCCCACATGTAATGTCACCAGGTTTGGGCATTCTATTGGTCAAGATTGGAAAGCGGTTTTCCACTATAAAGTTCTATGGAGCCTGTTCATAAAAAGTGTTGCTTATGATTTTCACCCCCCCCCCCCCCCAAATCATGGCACTTTTAGTTTGATATTTGCCACTTTAAAGAGCAATGAAGCACTTTTCATAATATCGTTTTAAAGGATTTGAAAAGATGAAACAAAAGCCCCCCAACTGACATATTAAGACAAGGTTCCGTTGATCTATTATAAACAGAGGGAGGACTGGGCAGCACACCACCTCCATTAGTTTATTAGTTTTCATTTTATAGAAATGAGTTCTGGGGCACCGTTGATAGTGTCCCAGTTCCTCATGTCCTGTTATTTTAAGAGACGGGGGTGGGGTGGGCGGGAATTTTCTGAGAGCGGAGAACGGACAGCGAGGTTCTGATCTGGGCCTGCCACGAACCAGCTGTGCTCCTGGCGAGTCACATGACCCCCTCCCGTCTGGACAGGTCCCCCAGGTCCACGCTCCCATCACAGAACCGCCTGGGCAGGGGCTCTGTAATGAGCCAGCTCGGGGTTTCCGAGCACTTACACAGAAAACGTTAGGCATGACCTCTGCCCTTTCTACTTATTGGAGTCATGTGCCTCCGTATGTGGGGGCATGTGGGGAAAGTGCTCATTTTGCAAAGGAATCCTATTTCCTGTCCTCCCCAAACGTTGCAATAACTGTCTGCACCTTAGGGCCTGTCCTGGTGGCCAGAGGACTGGTGTGGGGACATGATGGACAAACACCTGGCAAGTTACAATCATATGCACGTTTCCATAAACAGCATCCTGTTGCCTTCGCTCCCGTCTTTGCTCTCAGAGATCCGTTTTCAGCCTCGCTGCCCTGGCCGGGTTTTAATTTGAAACTACCTGGGTTGACTGCTTTCACCAGGCAAGTGGACGTGAGGGATATTGCGCGCGGTGGTGAATGACTTTATTCTTTATTTCCCAGGGGAACACTGTGCTTACCAAAGGTCACCTCCCTGGGTGTTTCAATACCTTTTACACTCTGGTGAGCTTTTTTATTCGAAAAAAGGAATATGAGCATATTGTATGAAACCCTTAGCATTTTTACACCTCCGGAGCAATTCTGGCTTAAACTCCCTATACCCTGGAGAGTCAGGACAGTTCAGGCAATGGTATGTTCTTTGGTACAGGATCACGTATGCTTAGGGCAGGTATAACCCAGAAGCAACATCTGGTGAGATCCTCGAGGCTGGGACGATTTGCTGACGCGGGAATTTGGGACAGGCTTTCGTAGATCAGTCCTGGAAACCTGTGTGTGCCTAATCTATATGGTATAAAGTAGAGGTTCTTGTAGTTTGTAAGGATATAGACCAGGGGTCCTCAAACTACGGCCCGCGGGCCACACGCAAATACAAATATTGTATTTGTTCACGTTTTGTTTTTTTACTTCAAAATAAGATATGTGCAGTGTGCATAGGAATTTGTTCATAGTTTTTTTTTTTTTAACTATAGTCCGGCCCTCCAATGGTCTGAGGGACAGTGAACTGGCCCCCTGTTTAAAAAGTTTGAGGACCCCTGATATAGACTCTAGTCAACTCTTAATTAACCTTAGTCACAGCAACGCAAGAAGGAGATGACATGGGTAATTTTGTAAGTTGATAATAAACTCTCCCTTAAGTAGTTCATCCCTAGATTATTTTTATTTGACAGTGGAATGCATAACCCGTTGGTCAGAAACGCCTAATGATTTCTACCTCCTAGATGTTTCTACAATCTGCCCCCTCCTTCATCTCTTGTTGTTTAAATCTTCTCTTCCGTTATAATATCTTCCAAACTGACCTTGCTTCCAGTCCAATTCCTCCTCCACATGTGCCCAGAGGAGGTTTTATTTTTTTAAACCTCTCCTAAAGCAAAGCTGGTCACGTTCCATCTCCTTTTACTGTCTCTCCGGCCTGGGGATGAGGGTCTGGGCCAAGGCTCTTCATGGCATGACCAGGCCACCTTTCCAAGCGCTTCTTCTCTTCCTCCAATCCTCTCCAGAGGAATCCCTCCTGGCATTTGTTAGGTACTTGTGCTATGGCGACTTGGTCACATCGTGTGGCATCGGGAGTTTACGTGTGTGTCTCCTGTGCTAGCTGGCAAGTTCCTCAGTGGCCATACGTGTTTTATTCACATCTCTGTTTTGCCAGCAACCACAGAGCTTGGCACACAGCAGGCACTCCGTCATTGTTTATTGGAGGAATGAATAAAACATGGCTTCTCTTAAAAAGTTGGGTGAAGAGATGGTTTGAACTCCTAATGTGAGTCATCCTCTCATAACTATGGAGTAAATATATACTCATGTACATAAATGTCTGCAAAGATCTAAGATTCTACTCTCCAGGGACCTCTTATTGTAGTGGTAGACCAAGGGCCTCCTCCTGCAGTGGCAGACAGGACCAGCCCTCAACGAGTCGGCCATTAGAAAACAGTAAATAAGAGCATATAATCAAGAGCCCAGCGGGGTGGTAGATACGGTTGGCGTAAGTGGAATAGCAGGTCAGAGAGTAGAAGAATGTCAATTCGAAAAGGCTGCCTGGAGGGAGGACTTGCTTGTGTCGTGAGGGACTGGGTAGGATTCCAAGAGACAGAGAAGGAGAAAGATGGGGTGGGGGGAGGTTGTGGAGGCAGCATGAACCCCGGCATGAAGCTGGGAGTGAAAATGTCTATGTGAGGTTGGTCATGCTGTCACTTCGGGGAGTAACTAGAGATAACGTGGAGCGAGGCCGGGTGGGATCTGAAACGTAGGTGGAGTTCAGAGTGTAGTGTATGGGGTAGGTCACAGTTTGTGACTTGGGGAGAGACGTGATGAGAGGAGTGGTTTTGGAAGAGGGGTCCGGCTGTGGTTTGCAGGGTATGTGAAGAGTCTTGAGGCCAGGAGGCCGGCAGGTGGTTGAGGGGCGATGTGGTCAAGCAGTAGGTGATGGGGGACCCCCACACAGCAGTGGTTTCCAGCGCTGCTAGGCATCAGCACTCCCCCCTCAAGGTTCTCCTACCCATGTCTGTATACCACCTGTCCTGTTATTTATGTCATATTTTCCATTAACTTGACCTACTTCTTTATTTAAATGAATTAAAAAGAAAAGGTTATATTTTATGTGAAAGTAAAAGTTTCATTTGATAATTACAGTTTCTAATCCCCATTAGAATTAATGCGTTACTCTTTCAGTGAAAAATACTCAACTGAAGTGACCTCCTGTGCCGAGTGGTCCTCATGCCGCGTAGTGGAAAGCCTGCAGCAGCCACGGAAGGGGGGATGGGCAGTGGAGAGGGAAGGGAGAATCGGGAGAACAAGGAACTGACTCTTCACCGTAACTGACTCGATTTAAGAGGTGGAAGGAAATCAAAGGTGCATCAGAGATTTGGGCTGGAAGAATGCAGTGACTGACCAGGAAGCTGGGGGAGGGGAGCGGGCGATGAGCTCCATTTGGGGCCTGTGGGTTGATCGTCCTTTAGGCACCCAGGTGAACATTAGGGTTCGGGGTGTATCTGGAGGTCACCCACTTAGCCACGTTAGTTGGGAACATGAGAATAGCTTAGCTTTTTATTTTTAAGCTAGAGGCCCGATGCATGAAATTCGTGCAAGAGTAGGCCTTCCTTCTCCCGGCTGCTGGCACCACCATCCATTTGGGGCCTGTGGGTTGATCGTCCTTTAGGCACCCAGGTGAACATTAGGGTTCGGGGTGTATCTGGAGGTCACCCACTTAGCCACGTTAGTT
Organism: Myotis brandtii; assembly: GCF_000412655.1. Taxonomy (NCBI): domain Eukaryota; kingdom Metazoa; phylum Chordata; class Mammalia; order Chiroptera; family Vespertilionidae; genus Myotis; species Myotis brandtii. The sequence goes on along the minus strand of NW_005371230.1, from coordinate 985,101 downwards.
GGGAACATGAGAATAGCTTAGCTTTTTATTTTTAAGCTAGAGGCCCGATGCATGAAATTCGTGCAAGAGTAGGCATTCCTTCTCCCGGCTGCTGGCACTACCATCCCTCTGGCACCTGGGACCTGGGCTTCCCTCCCAGCCCCGGCTTTGTCTGGAAGGACGTCTGGTCTAATTAGCATATTACACTTTTATTATTATAGATACAATTTTATCGATTTCAGAGAGGAAGGGAGAGGGAGAGAGAAATAGAAACGTCAATGATGAGTGGGAGTCATTGATCGGCTGCCTCCTGCACACTCCCTACTGGGGATCGAGCCCGCAACCTGGGCATGTGCCCTGACCGAGACTTAAACCATGACCTCCTGGTTTATAGGTTGACGCTCAACCACTGAGCCACACCAGCCAGGCTAGCTTAGCTTTTTGTACTTCATGCTCCGTATCTTAAAGGGGGCCGATGACTGATTTACTTTCCAGCAGGTGGAGGATCGGTTGGATTCCCGTAACGTTGAGTCCTGCTTGGGTTTCTGAAAGCCTGGGCCGTTGAGGTTAGGATTTCTTGGAGACCGACTGCTCTCCTGTCTGTAAAAACAAAGTGCCTTTTAATTCCAGGACTTGTTTTATTAGTGTTTGTATTCATTCAGAAGCTATTGGATTGTTGATGAAAGGGATATGCTTTTGATATTTATAGTCAGGGTTTGGAAAAAGTTAGAGCGATACAAGTAGCAGCACAAAAGACCAGACCAGCTCTGTAAATAACGTATATTTTAAACATCTGTCTTATACCTATTCAGTTGAAAAATTACGGCTTAGGTAACTCATATTCACAGTTAAAATCTCCATTTATCTTTCTGCTTACATCCATGATGGCCCCTCCAGGCCAAGTCTTCTCTTTCTGAAGATAAAAGAGAGCTGTCTGGCAGATGCCTGCCAGGCTTGGGGGGAGAAGGCCTGTCTTTCTGATGGGTGTGGTTCGAGGGGGAGGCCCCACCAGCTCCCAGTTCACCCCCAGTGCAACCCGACTCCAATTCCTAGCTAGCTGGTTCCCTTAAGACTGCTCTCAGACCTTTTCTTGCTTTGGGCATATCCAGCTTTTGCTTTGAAATCATTTCATTGTGAGATGAAATGAAGGCCCCCGTAGCGATTGAGGTACCTTGGATACCTGTCATTTTTTTGGCTGCCCGTCATCTGAACCCCCTTCCTGTGTCATTTCCTACGGTTATGAGCTGAGTCTGTCCTCCCAAAGGATATGTTCAAGTCTAACTTCTGGTACCTGTGACTATGACCGTACTTGGAAATAGGGTCTTTGCAGGGGAAATTAAGATGCAGTCATACCAGAGTGGGATGGGCCCTAAATCCTGTAGGACTGGTGTCCTTATAGGAAGAAAAGAGACACAGCTGCAGGGGGAAGGCCAGGTGAGGAAGGAGGCAGAGACAGCGACGTGTCCACCAGCCTAGGTGGGCCAGCGATTGCTGGTCACCAGCAGAAGCCAGGAGAGGGGCCTGGGGCGGATTCTCCCTCAGGACCTCGGAGGAGGGAAATGCGCCTGCTTCTGATCTCAGCCTCCAGACGTGAGAGGATGCATTTGGCTTGTTTCCAGCCACCCAGCCGTGGTGTTTTGTTTCAGCAGAGCAGCGACCTCATGCACCACCTGTGGCCAGTGGTGGGAGGCAGGACCTCGTTCCTCTCTGCAGATGCTGACCTTGCCCTGGGATTGCTTTCTTGGACTGCCTGAGATCGAGGGCATGGGCGTGACCTTGGCCTCACCAGTGACACTCTGCCTTCCGTGGTGTTGCAGGAAGATGGCAGTGGGGCAGCCGCAGGGGGCGTCCCGTGTGCTGCCAGCCACAGTGTCTGTGCTTGCTCACGGCTGCCTGAGAGTCCTCACCGATCCACACCTCCCTGTGGCCCTCTGCGTGACCCAGCACATTTCTGTAAACAAAAGGCCAGGATTTAGAGCAGAAATACAGGCCGATGGCGTCATGACGCAGCCTCTCCGTTACTGGCTGGGTGGTCTCGGACAGGGGACCTATTTCCTCAGGACCTCGGTTTCCTTACCTGTGAAGTGGGAATAATAATGGTGCATACCATTAGGTTTTGGTGGATTCATGTAGGTAAAGCACTTAGAAATAAGCTTGGCACATAGGAAACATCGTAACTGTGTTTTTGTCATTAGTATTGTTAAAAGAGCCAGCATTGGTTCCCTCACAGATAACTAAGAACCCAGAGGACACGGAGAACCTTGGTAGTTGTCCCTTCCAAGCCTGACACGGAGCGGAAACTGCGTGTAGGCGACGTCAGGAAGTATGGTCGGGCTTTACTTTGCAACCACGTCGCCTTCATTTTGTAACAAGCTCCCAGAGCCCTTCGTCCCAGGGCCCTCCCCACGAATGCCAGCTCCCCTGCCCTTGGCATCCGGCTACCTCCTCGCGTTTCAAACTCAGCTCACCTGTTTCCTCTGAAGGAAGCGCCGTGGCCTGGGGTGACGAGTCCCGCCTGCGGACCTCTGAGCTCATTTGCAAGGCAGTTGTCATCTTCTTGTCGGGTCCTCCCTCTAGACATAAACTCTGAGGACATGGCTCATGTCTCGCTTGGTTGTGCTGTAGCAAGCGCCAGGTATGGAGCCGGTAGGTCGTAGGGGACCCGTGGCCCTGCTGGCATTCCCAGCGGTGGCAGTGACGTCGGGACCTCTGTGTTGCACTTCTGTCTTTCACCGCAGTCTGAGTCGGTGCCCGGAGGTTGATGCTAAGACCGAGGCCTCCAGGGTAACTGGGGGCTGATTGGTAGTCTTGGTCCATTCACATGGGCCGGAGGAGTGAGCTGGCAGGTTAGCTATCCACCGGTGGTACGTATGCAGGCGTCTGTCCTGGGATTTTAAAAATGCCACATGAGTCTTTGGTGGAATTATGAAACAATATAGCTTTCGTGAATCCACTAAACTTCTAAGATAAAAACCTCACTTTAGATTAGGTGCTGAAGCTTACGTTATAATGGGACAAGAAACCTAGGAAACGCATTTGAAGTTTCGTCTGCGTGGTTTTAAATTGAAAAGAGTATTTAGACTTTTTTTTTCCCTCCACACTGGCCCACTGGTTATTTATAACAAAGACAATGAGTAGCTGTTGTTACACTTCACTGGTTATTTATAACAAAGACAATGAGTAGCTGTTGATACACTTTTTTATATATATTATTGATTTTTTACAGAAGGGAAGGGAGAGGAATAGAGAGTTAGAAACATTGATGAGAGAGAAACATCAATCAGCTGCCTCCTGCACACTCCCTACTGGGGATGTGCCCGCAACCAAGACACATGCCCTTGACTGGAATCAAACCTGGGACCCTTCAGTCCGCAGTCCGATGCTCTACCCACTGAGCCAAACTGGTTACGACTGTTGATACACCTTTTTAAAAATGCTTTTAAGAGGTGTGCTTAGCCAGGGAGAGAGCATGCCCAGAAGAGTCGAACGATGAGTGAGGGCGTGGTGTCAGTGGGCTTGCTGCCTTTGCGATGCTGGCTTCTGTCAGAGGTTCGTGAATGACTTCAGATAGCAGAGCGTGTGACTTAGGTTTGCAGTCAGAGGCTCTGGTGCCCGGCCCCCACTCGCTACCTGTGCAGTCTCGGCATCTTAGATGACCAGCTTACCTGCTTCTTGTCTGTAAAATGAGGATAAAATTATACCTGATTTATGGTTGTTATATGGATTATAAGTGAGCAAATATATGCAAAATAATGAGCATAGTGCCCAACACAGGAAGAACCTAGTACAGTTTTGCTACTATATCACTCTTTCTTTAGGGACATAACTCTGCGGGATCGATTTGTTTCTAAATGTTTTACACCCGAGGGTGCAGAAGAAGGGGACGAGCCCAGACGAGCCCAGCTGGCGTGGCTCAGTGGTTGAGTGTCAACCTGTGAACTGGGAGGTCACGGTTAGGTTCCCCATCAGGGCACGTGCCCAGGTTGTGGGCTTGATCTCCAGTGTGGGGTGTGCAGGAGGCAGCTGATTGATGATTCTCTCTCATCATTGATGTTTCTATCTCTTTCTCTCTCTTCCTTCCTCTCTGAAATCAATAAAAATATTGTGTGGTTTTTTTTAAAAAGGAAGATGGATGACAGGCAACTTGTCCAGGGTCAGGTAGAGCTGAAAACCAAAGTAGAGGTCAATCCGATTCTTCGGTTTGGTGCTCATTTCATCGGAAACCAGCTATTCCATTCCTTACTGATTTGACTCTGGGGTCGGTTTCCTAAGAAATCTCCAGAATTATTCGTTTACCTAAGTGGGCTTGCTTGTCCTTGGATTTCCTTCTTAGGAAAAATGGTAGAGAATCGTCGTGTATTTAATATTCCTGTGCGATATAAATCCCAGCGAACTTGGCTTCACCTGAAATAGGAGGAAGATGCTCCGTGTGTGTGATCGGACATGGTTAATGCAAGGCTTTCCTATTGACGTTTCAGTGAAGGTAAAGGAAAAATAGCCCGGTGGAGCCGAGGGTGGAGCCGTGAGTGCGTGGGCCTGCGCGTGCAATAAAACGATGTCCCCGGGACTCAGTGTGGGACACAGGCTGGGAGAGCAGGTCCCTGTTTCAAGGCCTGTCTGGAAAGTGGAGCTCAGTGGCCTCTCCCCAAACCGAGGGTGTCGTCCTCCTTTGCAGTGCCGGCCCCGCCCCTCCGGCCAGGGTGCCCCCTTACCGGTGGCGGGGATCGAGGGGCCCGGTTTCCAGTAGGACTGCATGAGCAGCTGGTGAGAAGGGCCTGGGGCTCTGGGGACAGAGCTCCACCACCGCCCTCTCCACCGCCCCTCGCTTTCCAGGCAGTCGTGGGAACCACCGCCGGCCGGATCTGGGAACTTGGAGCTTCCCCGCTTCCCACTCCTCCTGTATCCACTCCTGAGGCTCCACTTCTGTTCATTTTGACCTCTCCGCCCTCCCCACCCCCTGCCCCACTGTCCCTTCCTCAAAGCCCGAGGGGAGCACCTAGAGAAGGAGGAAAGGGTGCTGAGCAGCCTTATTCGCGTGGCTCTCGCTAACTCCTTGAACTTCGCAGGCCTCCTCTCATTAGGATTCCCAAGTGCAGTCCAGGCACTGGCTTTGGTTGGTCGAAGCCCAGCTTTCGGAGGCTCCAGACCTTGTGTTCCTGCGTGCTGTGCCCTGCGCGGCCCGGGTGATTGACACGTGTGGAGCATGCCAGAGGACATTCGTTTGGGAGGCAGAGGGCCTCGTAGGTGGTGGTATCATCCCATCCTCCTGATCTTCAGGGCCAGAGGGGAGGTTTCCGTCGTCAAGTGCAGACGGAGGTGAGAAGGCACGTTCTCTCTCTCCAGTGCAGCCCTGCAGCGTCTGAAGCCGGGACTGAGGCTGGGGCTCCCAGGAGGCGTGGGTCACGGCTACTCAGCGTCTGTCTGTCTGTCTGTCTGTCGTGTACTCAGGTCCCGCCAGGCTTCTGCTCAGCGTGGTGGTGGGAAGCCAGAGGTCGGAGGGCCTGGGGCTGAGGCACAGGCTTCCTTCCTGGGCCTGAGCACGGGCTTCCTAACACAGCAGCAGAGCTCCCGAGGGCTCCTGAAATGTCGATATCCAGAGGGAGCCTTTGACCCCCCTCCCCTTCCCCCCACGGAAGGGAACCCGTTTACTGAGCATGTACTTGGTACCGGCCCGCGTGCGTAAGAATGACCTCATTTAGTCAGAACAGTCCCAGAGGCAGCCGCTAATTCATGTTTGAAGCAGCACAGATGACAAAACGGAGATCTTATTCACACACACACACACACACACACACACTTTCAATCATGTATGTATCCAACGCCTATATGTTAGCTGTTAGTAAAATTAACTCCTGATTTTTAAGCAATTATGAAATATTTTCTCTCACTCCCCCCGGGGTTCACCTGGCGCTTTCCCTAGGGCCCCCGCCCGAGAGGCCTCTGTTGTTCGGAGAGGAAAGATGTTAGATTCCTGCTTATTCAAAGGCTCGAACCTCCAGTATTTGTGTATGTACGTTCCATGAAAATAATCTCTACTCTGCCAGCTGGAATTCTGAGGATTCCCGGGCCTTGCCCCCTCCCAAAGCTGGCAGAGGGTGGGGATGGGGGTCAGGTGACAGCTGAATCTTTCCCGGTCGCTGGTTCTTAGCTTCTCTTCGGAGTGGGTTTCTTCTCCTTCCATCGTGAGCCCCTCGGCTGTCTCCACTGGCTGTCAGTCATGCCGTGGGCAGCCCTGATCCTGGCGGGGTTGACATCGTTAGGGTTGCCCAATTCCTAGGAATGAACTTGTTTGGCACAAAGGTAGCTGATAACAAATTTGGAACTTCAAATGGAAAGCAGTCCCTCCCCTCTCCCCCAAATAGAATTTCATTCACTTGTAAACCGTTTTCTCCTGCTGACTCATGTTCTCTTGTACTGTTCTTAACTTGCGAAAAATTGCTGAAGAAACCCTGGATTCAGTGCAGTCTATCTTTTACCATCTGTTGTTGTAAGAGTTTAGACGGAACATTATTCCAAGTATAACAATAGGCCAGCATCCAAATAACTGACTGTAACAATACCCAGCCCAGTGATTTAAAATAACGGTACCAAGGGGCAAAGAGGGAGGAGTTTTATGGGTCTGAATGATGTAAAATAGGATTCAGTCCAAGGTAATCAAGAAATTAATAAGCTAGGCATTTTGATGAATATGATGAAAATGTCGATGGTTAAAAGTGGGTAAATGGATGGTATCTTTGCTAAGAATCAGTTATGGTTCAGAGTACATCAGAGGGATGTTATAAAATCTTCAGTTTGGCGGAGAAAGAAAAGAGTGTCCTTGCAATTCCCCGTAGGAGGGTCACTGAGACGATTCTTAGCAGTTTCTCCCAGTTCTTCGGCGGTCAAGGAGGATGAGTTCTGTAACCCATGGCAACATGGTGGAGTGTGACTCACAGGAAAGCGTGGTCTCCGTGTACTGCTCCTGCCAGCGGGAGGGGAGGCTGACGCCATGCGTTTGTGGTGGCATTTCCTTTTAAATTTAATTTGATGGGATGATTTCATAACTGGTGCACTGGAGTCTGAAATGCAGCGGTAGGAAAACCAGACATTCGAATTTTTCTAGGATTGGCAGTTAGCCAAGCAGGATCAGAGCAGACACCCTCTCTCCCCGTGTCACCTGGGAGTGGAGCCAGAGCTGGTCACCTCCCCTGGGGCTGTGGTCTTGCGGAAGCGCAGGTGCCGTATATGAGGTAATCGTGGATTCTGCCTAATCTTCTGGCTGGTTCCCTGGTGATGGTGTTCCGGATACTGAAACGGCGAATCTAAATGGGAAAGAAATGCAATAGGCAAAAATCTGAATCTTTTTCTCAAAGTTACCCAAAACTCGCTTTTGAAGTTGTCTGAAGAGTAATTGCCATCTGAGGACAGTGTCATAAGACTTTTTTCCCTGAAGGACCACCCATGTTCTTCTCTGGCTCCAGTCAAGAAAAATTGATCATCTAACAAGGCCATTGTCAGGGGGACTTGCTATGGGTATAATGTTCCACTCCAGTGGTTGGCAAACTGCGGCTCGCGAGCCACATGCGGCTCTTTGGCCCCTTGAGTGTGGCTCTTCCTAAGCCTTAGGAGTACCCTAATTAAGTTAATAACAATGTACCTACCTATATAGTTTAAGTTTAAAAAATTTGGCTCTCAAAAGAAATTTCAGTCGTTGTACTGTTGATATTTGGCTCTGTTGACTAATGAGTTTGCCGACCACTGCACTAGACAATGTAATAACTCTAACCAGGTCTGGAATTACACTAATTTGGGATAATTAGGAGGAAGATTTCTCTAAATAAGTGAAAGATTTAAATTTTATAGAAGGCTTAATGAAATGGAGTCATTACTTTCATGTCCTTAGGCAATCTGAGGATGGATAAATTATTTATCATTAGCACATCAATTGTTGCCATATCAGAGACCGCTCCTTTAGTATTTGAAAATAGGTTATTTTTTCCTTCTTCAGTTATTGACGTGGTCCCCGGAAACCTTGTTTATGCCACTTCTGCGTGCTCACTAAAGATGACCTTCAGCCTAGTCCTATCGCGTAATCCCCGAACTCCAAGTTGGTAGATTTCAAATTAAAATGCAATTGTGTTAGATGGGAGGATGAGCTCGTTCTATTTCCTTAAAGACCTCTCGAGTCTTCTGCTTTCTTTCTAAAAAGAAAGGAATAATGCTGTCATTATGAGAGCAGACGTGTCTTTAAAACTCACAAACAATACATTAAGAAATCATAATACATAAATACATACACAGATACTGAAAATAAATTATTCAAGATAAACTTAAAAGGTAAAGTGGAAAAGCATGATGTTCAAGATAAAAATAAATACATGATAAAAATTAAAAATAAGTGTACCATTCAAGATGAACACTCAAAGTGATAAATACCCCAGAAGAGATACATGATAAACACAATGTTTTCCCCAAAGAATATTGTAGAATTTGTGATAATAATGTACATCACTTAATTGAGGGCCTATAAGATGCCAGTTATATTCTCTCACTTAATTCAACCACCCATCCTATGAGGTTGGCACTGTGAATGTATCAGTTTGCTGATGAGGAATCTGAGCTTGAACTTTCTACAGAGTTAAGATTCAAATCCAGGTCTGAGTTTTCTTAGTAAAAACCTTTAGTACTTCACCCTCCACTTTAGAATTACAGGAAAGCAAATGGTGTTTTTAACCAGACCCATAAAAGAATTAGGAGATGGAAACTGGGCAGCGAGCGAAGGATCAACAGACTATTAAACAGGAAGAAAAAAGTGGTGTTAGCACAAAAATGGCAGCACGCTCTGAGGACCAGAACAGCCCGTCTTGATGAGTGGCAGGCATGGACCCTGATCTTTTCCCAAGCCAGTTATCAATTCTTTGCACACACAGGCGTTTCCGGTGGTTTTCAGCTGAAGAAAAAGTCAACGCCAACTAGTGACTCCAGGCCCAGGTTTGGGAGAGGCAGCCGTGTAGCCTGGCCTCTCTGTGTCCCGGTCGTACATGGGACTAATAACCGCACCTCCTCGTGGGGTTGTTCTGAGGATTAAATGCCTTAGCAAATGTAAAGCCTTGAGAATAGTGCCCGGCACATAATTTGTGCTCAGTAACAGTTGTTAGTTATTATTATCCTAATATATATAAAGAGCTAGGTGGCGTCATGACCGAACAGGCGACTGGTCACCATGAAGTGCATGGAGCACCTCTCAGACTTTCCCGCCCCCTCAAGCTGCTCACTATAAGGGGGTGGGGGGCTGGCGGCAGTGCGGGACTGGGGACTGTTGAGTGGCGGTGGTGGGGTGCTTCGCGGGGTGGCCTGAGCTTAGGGGAGCAGTCACCCAGGCAACAGTGAGTTTTCGAGAAGCAGAAGCAGTCGCAGGGCTGGGGAGTTTCGTGGAGCAGTCGCTGGGCCAGGGGAGCCTCGGGGAGCAGTCAAGGGGCCCCAAGCATTGCGGAGCGTCCTGGGGCGGGGAGCTTCACGTAGCGTCGCAGGGCGGCAGAGGCCATGCGACGGAGGCTAGGCTAGGCCTAGGGACCCTAACCGTGCGTGATTTCGTGTGCACTGGGCCTCTAGTTATTAATAATAAGCTTGTGGTCTGAGTATGGAAATAAGCAGCTTTGGGTCTCCAAAAAGGGGTCATGTATTTCTTATTATCCCCTCCTTTTTTAAAAAAAAATGTATTTTATTGATTTTTTACAGAGAGGAAGGGAGAGGGATAGAGAGTTAGAAACACCGATGAGAGAGAAACATCGATCAGCTGCCTCCTGCACACTCCCTACTGGGGATGTGCCCGCAACCAAGGTACATGCCCTTGACCGGAATCGAACCTGGGACCCTTGAGTCCGCAGGCCAAACCGGTTAGAGCTCCCCTCCTTTTTTTTACAGGTAGGAAAGGCTTAACTGCCAGTAATTACAACCCCCTGACCTACAGGGAGCAGTTTCAATAGCGTGTGTAGAATAGGTTGGTTTTGCGGAATAGACATGGCACTTCTTCAGTCCGCGTGCTGCTGATCTGGAAGTAGCACTTCGGACGTAATAGTCATCACGTTGCCAGCTGATGTTTCTGATAGGAGGTAGGAGTGTGCGTGTGTGCTGGGGTGACATCCTAATTATGGCCGCATTTGGCCCTTTCGGGGGCTTCACCCAGCGCTCCATATCGGGGGGGGACTCTGCCCTCAGCCTGCCGGTCTTCTCCCTGAGGAAATACCCCCTTTCTGTCTGCAGGTCAGAGAGCAGACTCTCAGCAGGGACAGGCTCCCACTGCGCCCCAGAAACGCACTTGGCCCTGCGTCTCTCCCGCTGTTGGCAGCTCGTCTTGCAGAGGATGAGCTAGGACCCGTGCGGGGGTCATGGTGCTCCACAGAGTGGACAGGACTGCACATGTTCCCCATGGGACAGAGGGCCTGGTTCCGTTTTGCATTGCTGGCTTCCCAGTGTGGGTCAGAGGCCAGGCTAGGCCTAGGGACCCTAACCGTGCATGATTTCGTGTGCACTGGGCCTCTAACACAGCGGTTCTCAACCTGTGGGTCGCGACCCCTTTGGCGGTCGAACGACCCTTTCACAGGGGTCGCCTAAGACCATCCTGCATATCAGATACTTACATTAAGATTCATAACAGAAGCAACATTACCGTTATGAAGTAGCAAGGAAAATAATTTTATGGTTGGGTCACAACATGAGGAACTGTATTTAAAGGGCCAGAAGGTTGAGAACCACGGTAACAGATAGGTCTTCAGCCCAGGCCGCTGTCCTCAGTGCACTTGTTCCTGTGGCCTGGGTTAGGAGGGGAGCAGTTTGAACCATGAGATGGTCTTCAATCTGGCATCGCCCTCCTGTTCATCGCTGCGTCTTCCCAGTCCATGGGATGCCCACAGCCCTGGTCGCTGCCTTTCTTTGCAAAAGGACAACTCTTGGGATTAACAACTACAACAAAACGCATGCGCATAAGGCTGCCTGCGTCAGTGCCTGGAGGAGCTTGGGTTTTGCTCTCTCAAGACTCTGGAGAAGTGTATGTTCCCCTGGAGAGAGCGCTGCGGAGAGAGCGCTGGAGAGAGGGGAGCCCTGGCCTGCAGAGCTCCGTGAGGGGTTTCAGTTACTAATGGGTGGTCAGGAAATGGGTCCAGAACAAACTTGTAACTTTGCGGAGGCACGAATTTTAATCGTGTGTCCTGCCATCGTGGGTGGGGGCCCTCACCCAGTGCCTGGGCCGAGCCTGGCACCAGCGTGCAGGCTGGTGGCGCTCTGTGGGTCTGTCCTCACAGCTCCTGGGACAGGAGGGGGTTACCGACGTGATGCCCTGTAGGAAATGGTCCTACGTTGGGTGCTGGGAATGTAGCGGAAATGGAGATGCCTGACAAAGCCATCTTTCCTCCAGAGAAAAAGAAGTTTGGATAACGTGTGAAATACAAAATGGGGTGATGGTTTGGGCCTGTGATTATAACTCAAGCCCCAAAAAAGTAGCCCCTGGAACTGTACTGAGAATGTACTCTGAATACATTTTAATTGCTCTCTTGGGTTTCATACACACAATCTGTAAAGAGGCAACTTAAAATTTTTAGTTATTGGGAAAATTACATGGAATATCATCATATTGGAAAATGCAGAGATTTGTTGAAGTCAGGGGACCTATCCATTACTAATGACTGGTTTCTTTTGTACAGCGTATAGGGCGAGACCAAAAGAATGTAGGGCTGTGTGCCCTGTATACCAAGTAAGCAGCTATAATTAAGTCAAGGGCTTTGTGCTATATTTTGATTCTGTGGTGACATTGGCCTTCCCTGGGATAACAGTGTACATAACTTAGATACAAATGTTGCAGGAATTCAAGGAAAAGAGTGGTGGGTGTAGGAGAAGTATGCCTTTTCTCCTTGTACCACATTAAGTGGAATTACGTTGGGTCATTACCTCCCCACGTGCAATATTGAGATACAATCTATGTCAATAATCCATTGCCGGCTGGTATTTCCGGTATTCAGAATGAGACTGAGAAGGTGATGGACTCTCTGGCCATAGATCGCACCAGGTTCTTCTGAGCCTTTTGTAGACATTAGAACTAAATGCACAGAGAGACTCCTGCACAGTTCCCACTCCGCCCCCACACGTGCCCTCAAAGAGACCGTTGGGCAGCACTGAGTGGTGGAGGCCGGGGCACCACCGAGTCGTAGTTAAATGCATGTCTGAGGTGCAGCAGCCAGCCAGGCATATGTTCACTGCTCCCCGATCACCTTTGCACATCTATGGACAGCTAGTTATCCCAGCCACATAGCTGTTTTAAAAAATATATTTTGATTGATTTTTATTGATTTCGGAAAGGAAGGGAGAGGGAGAGAGAGATGGAAACATCAATGATGAGAGAGAATCATTGATCGGCTGCCTCCTGCACACCCCACTCTGGGGATGGAGTCTGCAACCTGGGCATGTGCCCTGACAGGGAATGGAACTGTGACCTCCTGGTTCATAGGTTGTCGCTCAACCATTGAGCCACGCTAGCCAGCCATAGCTTTTGTTTTTTTTAACAAGGAAATTGGATTTCATAACGTTTTAAAGCTTATTATAAGATTAGAAAGCTATATTTCTTTCCTATTTTTTTTTCCTTTGAGGAAGAGCCATCTTTCCTTTTTATGCCATCCCTCGGTAATTTTGAAAACCAGGTTCCATGCTGATTCAGATCTCCAGTGTTCTCTTTTTTTCTTGCATAATATTCCGGGCGATGTCTGTAGCTTCTGGAGGTGTCTCAAGTCAGAGAGACGGAGCCTAAACCACAATAGGCGATTCTACTGGGGATAATGAAAGTGTCTTGATTAGTATCCAAATAGCCCTTAAAAATATTCATCTGGAAACTAGGATTTGTTGTTGAAATGATTGTATTAAATCCAAATTCTAGCTTGGGAGAGTAACTTTTTTTTTTTTTTAAATCGCTCAAAAGATCTTCACTTATCATCTGCCACAATATATTGGTTATGGAGCTGGCATATTCCTGGTGTTCTCTCCTGCTGGCTTCTTCTGTGATACCTGGTTTCTAGATGCAAACAAGGTGTTAGTGCCCGGAGTCTAGTGACAGAAAAAGCACGGCTCCTGTTCTCATGGAGTTGCAGACTATTGAGGAAAGTTAGGAACTGAGAGCAACGCACTACGCCTGGAAGGCAGTGTGCAAGGGGAGGAGAAGCCCAACTGAGTCGAGAGTAAGGGGGACCAGGAGGGCCTTTGCAAGCAGGTGACCATGCAGTTTACCACCCAAACTGGACCACTTGGGCCAGTGAAAGGGGCATGTTGGTCATAAACCCCAGCTATCCCAGGTGGACTGAGACTCATGGTTACCCTGCTTCCGGGGGTAAGGAATGTGCATGTCATTCAGGAGGCGATACACAAGGAGCCGGGGAAAGTGTTTAATCCAGCAAGTGATGTGATAAAACTCGGCACCGTGGAAAGCAATAGGGGAGGCACGGAGACCATATAAGTGCTGTTCCAGGGCCCGGCCTGAGGAGGAGCTGGCCAGGAGGTGTGACAGTGGACAGGCAGAGTGGGGGAGCCCTGATCCGCCAGATACAGTGGACGAGCAGGAAGGCTTGAGTGGCATCACTTACTGAGGTGGAAATGCCTGGGGAGGAGAAGGTTGGGAGGGGGGCAGGAGGTGTTGGTGACTTCCGTTTTGGATATGTCGCGTTGGAGGCATTTATGCAGCTATACACATAGAGATATTTGAGGGACAGTTTTCCCCTTCGGTGTTAACCTGAGAACCAGCCTGCGTTATATGGTCCTCGCATTGTTACTTACGGCTTCAACTCCCGTAAGATCTTAAGAGCAGAGCTTTGCTTTGTTTCACTCAAGGATCGTGTGGGTCTGGAATAATCTGGTTACTGTTTTGAGCCTTGAGAAAAGTGCTGTGGCTGCTCTTCTTGAAGCAACTTGAACGTGGCTGTGAAATGGGGTCCCCACCTGCCCCTCAGAGCTGTGGGAGGTGCGGCTGTTTCTGCAGCTGTAGGACTGGAGGCCTGTCCGGCGGGAGAGCTCCTATTTGAACAGTGTTTCCAGCCGCTTGCAGAATTCGGCTTCAGAGACACCTGGCATTTATAAAGTTCTTATTCTCAAGAGCTTGCCTATATCGTCCCATATATTCCCAGGACATACATATGAAGTTGGCAAGAAGCAGAGCCACATTCTAAATGGCCCTGAAAATAATAATAATAAATATGACAGTGCTTTCTGAATGCTTTACTGGTTCCTGTTTACATTGCTTTGCTATTTACATTTTTAAGGTGCATCAGTTTAGGTTTCTCCTTAAGCTCCTGGGTGATTTCAGAAGCAGATTATCTGGATTACGTCCAGAAACATTTATTTGAATTTGCGGACAGATACAAGTAACATAGCTTTCCCCCCCGATGTGTTTTAAACGACAGTAGTTAATTTTAAATTTGATAGTGTAGGTTTTGCCAAAGACATAATTGGGAACGGCTTTTCTGAAGTTTTGAATCATATTGAGATTAAAGTGATTACATAAAAATCTATACAAAAACAAGGGAGTTCTGGGTCATAATACAGGGCGCCCAACGTGGGCATTATAATGATTTCCATTTTGGGGAATACTGTGCTTAAAATGGCAGTATCTTATGTTTGGAAAATCATTTCTCATTTATGTATACTGTACCTCATCCTCTCTCCCTCCCAAAGGATTTGAGATATCTTAGGTAGATATTTAAATATAATATGCTTTTAAAATTAAATAAATGGAAAAGTGGACAAAGGGAGAGTAAAAGGAAGAAAGTAAATGGACGGTAGGTTAAGAATTCAGAAAAAGAGGATATAGTGCTGGAAGCAACAAGAAATTCAAACCACATTGCAACCTATTAAAAGATAAAAATATAAATATGATATTTAATTGAATAATCTCTTCTCCTCTCTCCTGAATGCCCTGCCCACACCCATTCTCTTTAATGAAGAAAAGACTTATTCAGTCACCTTGATTTACGTATATAGTTATCTTTTATTTTGATTTAACCTGTCTTTTATTTCTGTCTCCTTTATCGACTTACGTGGGTATACAGCACTAGTGACAGTTAATGAAAACAAATACTGTATCCAAATTCTTTTATCCCACAATCCCTTGATGTGTGCAGCACTTTTCAACCTTCTGGGCCTCAACAGACCTTTTTTAGGACAAATACTTCGGTAACGCTTCTTTTTCTATCCAGAAACATAATCTCACCAACACCCCTAATTTCAAAAAAAAATCAATGTGTTACCTGATTATAAAAGAAGTGGGAGACAAGAAGAATGTAATTCATAATGAAAGAACGTGTGTTTTAATATTCGAATGCGAGGCTAGGGCTTCATGAGAAGCTGTGAATGGTCAGCGGCCGGCACCTGCCGGGGGCCTCGCCGCCAAGTGCAGACACAGCCGGTCCGGGCGAGCTGCCTGGGTGGCCCCCCCCCAGGATCGCCATCCCCACGGGCGACACCGTTTTCTGAAATGAGGACAAACTCAAGGCACCATTCCAGCAAAGTCCAGTGTGTCCCCGTCCAGTGGTAATCCTCGAAAATGCAGTGTTCCTAAAGCTGGGCACCGCAGCTCCGTGTTCCTGTGTCACATGGAGTTCTGTCCTCAGTGAAAATAATTACAAATAAATATTTCACCAAGTGGATGTGCACCGGGACGCCGGGAAGCAGGGACACGCATTCTGGGGTCCACCCCCCGCCCCTTCCCCCGTGCACTGTGGAACTTCCAGCGAGCCCCCGGAAACTTAACCCCTGGATACAATGGCACCTTCTCACAGAGGTTCCAAACTTCTCTACTTGGTGTCACCCTGCTGACAGAGAAGAAGAGGAACATGAAAAGAAGCAATTTCAAGTTCATCTGCAGGGTCGTCTTTCCCTTAGGCCGGGAATGTAGCATTTGGGGATCAGCTCCTCTGGGCATGTTAAGGGCCAATGGTTCCGTCTCCCTGTTCCAGAAGAAAAAATGGAAGGAAAACTGAGGCGAGAGGATGAAAAGCGGGGTGAGTGGTCCGAGGCCGGGCACAAGGGCAGAGCGTTGGTAGCTCAGGGAAATCAGACCAAACTGAATCCCAGCGCTGGCGCTGGGAGCTGTATGATCCGGAAACATCCTTAAAAATTCTGAGTCTCTTTCTTCACCTGCTACACAACTACTGAGGCCTCATTTATAAGGTTGTTGTGCAAATGGATGGGGTGATAACGTATTAAAGTGACTGGCATTGTGCCTGGAATCCGGGACGTCCTTCCCAACTGCCCTTCGGAGCTGCCGGCTTCCTCTGCCTCCTCTCCTGCAGAGGCTTATGGCCATGGTGTTGGCATTGCCAGGAGGGGATGTAAGACTAGCAATTAGGTGAAATTTTTTGTAGGTTCTTCATTAATTTTTAAGGTAGAAAACCTGATATATGCTGCATTATGTGCCCTGCAGCACCCTGCATTTTCATTGAAATGAACTCTCTGCATTCCAGATTTGGATTTTACATTTCAAAACGGTCATGGAAGGGGAAAAAAGTTATTTTTTACAAGTGACAAAGGCAATACTTTGCTGTAGGAGTTTCAAACACTGCACTTGTAAATAAAATTAAACGTGACATCCTTGCCCATCCAACCCAACTTGCTAAGGGTAGCCAACTGCTGATAGATTTTAGACGTCAATACTCCTGCCGTCTCCCCCGGCCTGGGCAGAGGCTGTCTCCATCCGGAGCCTCCTCGCTGTCTCTGGAACCTTCCTCCTGTGTCCTACTGAAACCCCGGATAACAGGCGTCCCCGACGCTGCGCATGCCACTCGCCCCAGCACGGCTCCTCTTGGGCCGCAGGGCTGTGACCGACGCGCATCACTTTATCTTTCTCCTGTGAGGGTTTGGCATGTTTTTTGTCTTTCACAGTGGATCATGAATTTGTGGAATACAAGATTTTGATTTATTGTAATAAATTAATTTTATTTTAAGGACTTAGGATTTTTATTTTTTGGTGTAAGAAAGTTGCTCAAAATTGGGAAATCCAGACCAAAACATTGAAATTGTGATTACACATGATGTTCTGTAGGCAGAACTGTGTGTGAAGACCATGAGTGGAAAAACCGTTTCATGAGAAACTAAGAACTTTTTTAGACAGTTAATCAGAAATAAGTTTACTGAAAAGAAATACAGGTGTGTGGAAGTCTTTAACATTTAGCGTTGCCAGCCTGCTTATGTTCCCATACGGTAGGAACAGCTGTGGGCTGCGGACAGTTTGTCTTATTCCATAACTTCCTGCAGTGTTCTCTCTCAAAACCACTGATAAGTCTTGTAAATGCTGTGTCACCTATTTCCATCAGTAACTAATGACTGGAAAAGTTTTTCAAGAATGAGCAATTCTTAAAACATTTGGAGATGTAATGTTGTGGCCAAAGGATAGAGGCTTTTATGTATTATGTATAGTGGCCCAGTGCATGAATTTGTGCACATTGAAAGGAAATTAATTAGTAGAAATTTTTTCAATCGGGTCAAGTTTCTAAACTTTCTAAATCTCGGTTTTCCGGCTAATGAAAAGAAAATAGGATTCCACCGAGTCTCCTATCTACCTACTCCAGGACTTCTGTGAGGATCATATGAGATGAGGCACGGGAAAACGCTTCACAGACATTTGGTTACAGTGTAAATGTTTGCACCTGGATATAAAGCAAGTAGTATTCCTGGGCTGAAGAAACTCCAAGGAGGCTAGTCACTAGGGTGAGGAAGCCGGGCGTTGCTACGTGATGTCATTACCTGGCGCCCACAGTGACCGTTTCCAGGCTGGCCTGGGCTGTGGGCTGCATTTTGCGCCATGGGGTCTCGGCAGCATCAGCTGCGATTTGGTGGGGTGTCACTCCAGGGTGGTGGTGGGGCCTGTGTCCCACTTGGGGGAAGCCGAGTGTTGCTTTGCCAGCCAGGTCCGAGCTGCTGGTTCTTTGTAAATGGCAAGTGTGCGTCATGGCAGCTCCTGCATTGAGCGTCTGCCCCCTGGTGGTCAGTGCGCATTATAGTGGGAAGGACACTTAGCATATTAGCCTTTTACATATATAGATGAGTTTTCTTTACAAAGGCATTATCTTATTAATTTTAACAAACTTACCAGTAGAAATAGGCATTGTAAATAAGGAGGAAGGAACCCTGATGGTATCTTGAATGTCCACGTGTATAGATCTCTGTGTACTCAGAGCGGTGCCTGGGTATCTTTGATGCAGTTAAAGCATCCTTGATGGGGACTGTAATGGTCTCCATCCCATTTGATGGACCTTCATTGGCCTTTTTCTTCTCTGAATCACACCCTGTCGAAGAGAGAGGTCAGTACATGCAAGGAAAATCCCAAACACATTGAAACTATTTAACCTATGTGATACTTCAGTTGAGATGAAAACCTGTCATTAAAAAAAATTGTTAAACCCGAATTGTAGTTAATTTCAATTCTCCATTTAGACATAGCTGGCTTGAAAGGCCGTAATAAGTTCTTTATCTGACTCGAAGGAGAGGGAAGAGTCTCCTTGTGTCACTTCCAACTCACTCCGCCCCTCCCATCGTTCCTCCCTCTGATGTGAGGCCAGGCCCTTGCTAGGGGTGTCAGCATTGGGTTGAGACCTACTTAGAGTGGGGTTGGTGGACAGGTCCATGAGGACTTACATGAAAAGACTGAGAGTTTGTCAGTTACACTGCAATAAAGCTGAAATAAAATGAAAAGAAATAGCCTTCCCTTGAAGGCAGAGCTAGGAGTTGTGTTAAGGTCATCTGAAACATAATGTAGTCTCTTGCCATATACATATGTTTTTACTCCTTAGTTTGTGAGTTACATGCCTATAGACTTGAAATCAAAGTTATAAAAATATAAAAATATTCCTGCCCTCTTTATTTAGTGTGTGTGTGTGTGTGTGTGTGTGTTAAGAACACAACATGGGATTTATCTTCTTGGCAAAATTTTAAGTATACAATACAGTGTTGTTATCTATAGATATTATGCTGTTCCATGGGTATATACTTATCGCCCAAGTCATCAAGTTATATACATTAAATATGTGCAGCCTTTTGTATGTCAATCATGCCTCAGTGAAGTCGTTTGAAATATTTAAAAATTGAAAGTAGGCACCTACAAGCTGATAGCAACTCGACGTTTGAGCAGTGTCTAAGCACGTTGTTTGTGGCCTACCCCACTGGGTCCAGGCGTGGTGTGTGCGCTGAGCTCGTAGGAAGTCGTTATCACACGCCCCACCGTAAGATTAGTTTCTGTAGCCCACCAGGCTACGGGATCGGAAGGCTTTTATTTCATCAATGGATGCTTTAAACTCAGTTCCGACCTCACTGGGTGGATTGTTGGCACTGACTACGGATGAAAGATTAAAGGTGAGTTTTGAAAATTCAGTATCCCTGGCTCTATTTTGAGGAACAGTTAGAAAAATATTGCCAGCTTGCTGAAATGGCTTTAAAATCTTCCCCCACCGCCATTAACATTCCTCGTGTGAGACCGGTTTCTCAAGTATGACTTATTAAAACAAAACACCGGAGCGTTTTAGATACACATTATCCCTGCAAATAGCATCGCCATCCAACCAGGTTAGATCAGTAAATTAACAAGCAGGAAGCAAACTCATTTGTCACATTAAAAACTTTATTGATATACTTAGTTTGTTCAGGGTGTGAGCATAGACATTTAATATAGGATTACTATTTCTCTCTAAATTACAGAATGACAAAGAATTATGAGTATAACAACATTTCTCTAGATGAGTTATTTATGGACACACTTTCTAATATTTGTCTTTTTTTCCTGTGTTTTATTTGTTCTGATTATATATATATTGAAATGTAATTTTATCTCTGCAATATAATAAATAAAAATGTGGAAAAATGAAAAAGTGTAGGTTTGCTTTTTTTTTTTATTTCATTTCCCCCCAGTAATTCATTTTTATTGTATTTTACAAAAGTCTCCTTTGCCACAGGTAGTTTGAGAAGCACTGTTACCACAATCCACCTGCAGTTGAAGAAATAAGGGGCCATTTGGTTTATAAGCACTTAGTTTTATTTCCGTTTATAGTTGACATTCAATATTATATTAGTTCAGGTGGACAGCATAGTGGGTACACATTTATATACCTTATGAAATGATCCCCCCTAAGAATAGTTCCCAACTGACACCATACATAGTTATTATAGCAGTAGAGGCCCCATGCGTGAAAATCGTGCAAGAGTAGGCCTTCCTTCTCCCGGCTGCTGGCACCAGCTTCCCTCTGGCACCCGGGACCCGGGCTTCCCTCGCAGCCCTGGGCTTCGTCTGGAAGGACGTCCAGTCTAATTAGCATATTACGCTTTTATTATTATAGATTATTGGCTATATCTCATCTTGCAAATGTTCCTTTTTCTATGAGTTTTTAGTGACTGCCTGTGCCTTATAGGGTCTTCACCATTTCTTCTCTTCTTTTCCAATGATAGTTTTTTCCAAGTTATTTTTCCATCAGTTTGCTTACAGTAAGAATCTATTTTATTCACAGAGTTTGTTCTTTCAAATGCCACGGCTTCCGTAGGGTGGCTTTGATTTCCATAACTCACCGTCACCTTGGAGACAACATCCTGCCTAATTTCAGGATGTTTGTTTTGAAATGCGTTTTAGATTTTCAAGCCTTCAACTTGTAATATCACTCATTATATTATATCAGCTCTGATTAAAAGTGCTGGTCTAATAGACTACTGATTATAAATATCATGACTGCCTGGTTCATAGGTCGAGGCTCAACCATTGAGCCACACCGGCTGGGCATAAATGAATTGTTTTTAAAATGAGAGCTGTATGATGAAATTGATGAAAAGAGCCAGCTCCTTGGTATAGACTGGGTAGAAGTCTGTCTTCAGATGTTGGACTTGTAAAATCTACCAGTAGTTCATCGGGTGATATGGATTTTTACGTGATTTATAACAAACTTAACTGCGCGGTGACCTGGACCTAAGGATGGGTATTAGTAACTGGGTAATAGGGATTTTTACGTGGTTTAACAAACTTAACTGCTTGGTGACCTGGACCTTAGGGTGGTGTATTAGTGTCCTAGGGCTGCTGTGAGAAAGTACCATAAACCTGGCGGCTTACAACAGAAGTCTGTTCTCGTAGAGTTCTGGAAGTCAGAAATCCGAAATCTAGGTGTCAGCAGGCTCATGCTCCCTCCGAAGGCTGGTGAGTCCTTCCTGCCTCTCCCGGCTTCTGGTGGCCCCAGCATTCCTTGGCTTGTGGCTGCATCACATCAATCTCCGCCTGTCTCCTCAGGGCGCCTCCTCTTCTGGGTGTCTTCCAGGACACTTGTCCCTGGTGCAGCCTCACACAGCTAATCCAGGATGATCTTCTCACCTCAAGATCCTTCATCTACGAAGACCCTTTTCTAAATAAGGTCACATTCACTGGACTTAGACGTATCCTTTTAGGGGCCACCACAGATGGTAACAGGTCTTTTTGGTCATTCCTGAGCATCTCCCGAGAGTCGTGTCTGATGTGGGAGAGTGGCTGCTGGAGGAGTGTGAGCGGTGGGAGGGCGAAGACGGCCAACTGTGGAGTCCACAGTGCTGGGCTGGAGTTCAGGTTCGAGTGTGCTCCTGGGCCACGTCTCTTAATTGCCCTGCATCTCAACTTCCTCATAGGCAAAATGACGTGGCAAAGAGGCATCATACCCCTAAAAATCCCAAACATGATACGATGCGTCAAGAGAGATCCTAATTACAGCATTCCCTGAATTAAAGATGGACATTGTTTTATCATCTCTGAAATCAGGGTGCCCCTTGCAGTCAACCACTGGTTCCCTGACTTTGTGGGTTCAGGTCTCTTTCATGCCTCAGTAAGTTTTTCATGGCACTTCCAAGGCAATAATAATAATAACAAACAACAACAACAACAGAAACAATCACCAGTACCCCTCCCCCCAAACCTCATGTTGTTCTGTTTACTAGGTAGTTAGGTCCAAAGGGCTAAATAAGTATTTAAATGATGCCCTAAAGCCTTAGGAGCAATTTGGAAAGTATGTTATTCTGCAGTAACTCCAGTTCCTAAGGAGACGTGTGCACAGGCTGGGCCCTGCGCCGCTTCTCAGTCCCGGGAAGGAGGCTGGCACCGCCACCCCACTCGCGCTCCACGCTGACTTCCACCCCGAGATGCTCTTTATCGCAGCGGCCACCAAAGGGCCGCCGGCTTCTCCGAGAAGCTCTGTCACCAGGAATGCAGCGCGATCTAATCTGACACTGAGATAACCCACGCGGTTGCCGACGTGACGCCTGACAGAGGTCAAGTATTGTTGTCTAAATTTAGACTAAATTTACTCCCTCATCAGCAATACAAAAGCCCGACTTTCTTTCCCTTAACATTTCCTAGTCCTCGTTGCCCTTCCTGATGCATGGTTTACATTTTGTCCTACACTCATTGCTTCTTTTACATTTCCAACCCCATTGATTTTAATACCCTCAGGGTTGGTTTCGTAATTCCCGCATCCAATCCTTGTCCCGGGAATACCCGTCACAGAAACGACGGCGGACAGAGGAAGCACTCGGATCCATAGAGCCTGCTGCTCTCTTCATGTGCCATGGCTGCCGGCCGCGCGTTATGCCGCAAGCTGTGGTCCAGCTCCTTTACATAGGTCAGAGGGAGGGATGCCGGGCCAGTAAAAAAGCACTTGGTTGATCTTCTCATGAACCAAACGAATTACTTTCTGAGGTGACTGTACTGAGCTATGGATTCAATGCACTGATAGAGCCTTTAGTAATATGCGTTTGTTCAGAATATTCATTCTCACCCAGTCTTCTGGTTCTCTTCAGTTCTTTTGTGGATTCAAAATATATTTCTTGAGCACCTCAGTGTTTGTGTAGGGGGGCCCTGCGCCTACCGAGTGAGTATCAAGCACATGGTGATAGGCGAGGCGGGTATCACATGATGTGCTTAAAGGACTTAGCACAGTGCCTGGCACATAGTAAGTCATCAGCAAATGGAATTAATATTAAGTTTATGCTTTGTGCGTTAAAAAGTTCCACCAGCCCTGGCCCGTGTGGTTCACTTGGTTGAGCGTCGTCCCGTGCACCGAAAGTTTGTGGGTTCGATCCCTGGTTGGTTGTGTACAGGAGGCAACCAATTGATGTTTCTCTCTCTTTCCCTCTCTCTAAAAATCAATAAACATATATATTTTTAAAAATAGCTCCACTAGCAGGATGAACTATAAATCAATAGATGGTGAATATTTTATTGTAAACTTTGGCTAGAGAGAGAAAGCTGGACTTCTCCATGACGAGACAATGACTCCCTTGTTGACATTTGTCTGTGCGTCATGCCTGGCAACCTATTGCTCTTTCGTGATTAGGTTGCACATGTGTTGAAGGATCTGCCCTCAACCCATTAGAAAATATGTATAGTCCTGAGGGATAGCTAATACATCAAAAGTGGTAAAACCCCTCAAGGATTAGTAAGTAATTAGCCTTCATGCCTAATGTGTCAACAGCAGAGGACTCTGGTTTTGGCTCCATCAATGTAATTTTGATGTTAACAGATCAGCAGCCAGCAGTTAAATAAACTTTGACACCGGGAGTAGACGTGTCAACAAAGGCACAATCCGATTTACTGTTGATGGATCAACCCGCTAATTTCCTTTTAGTTTAGGCAGCTGTACAACACGTTTCTCACCTATTTGTGATACATATAAGTGCAAGCTTCCTGCTTTCAAAAACAACAGAGAAGATAGGTAGGTGTAGACCACTCAGGACTCACTCCGTCGGACCGGATTCGGGCTGTTAGGTCCTATGACGGATCACTAAGAGGTTCTGGTTCCCTGAGCGCATGCATACCTGTGAGATAACCCTTCACTCTTCTTTTTTCTAACCTGTACACACGCCTCTCTGGGTCTCTACTCCCCTTTAATTATAATTCTCCTTTTCTTAAAGAAAATCGATGTTGCATAATTTCCATTTGTAAATGGGCTTTTTAGGCACTCCAAAAAAAGGTCTTATTTGTAAAATATGGGCCAACGACTGTTTCAACTTGAGAAAAACAGCAGCCAGGACCTCGCAGAACCGCAGGGCTAGTGCAGTTCCCAATGTTGAGACATGACATTTACATGGATTTTCCCTATCATGTGGGTTGTTTTTTTTTAAAAAAAAGCACTTTTAAATAGCTAACTTTTGAAAGCAGTTCTTATGGACCTGAAATGAGTCATTCTTACTGTCCGTGTTGTATGTTTTCATTTCCTAGAGAAATAGGCCTCTTTCTTTGTATTTTGATAAGCAGTTACTTATCAGCTCATCACATATCTGGGGCTTTCAATCCCAATCCTGGCAGGCGTGAGTTAGAACTTTCAGGAAGAACTTTTAGGAAAACATCTGTGATGCAGTCAGCTTGCAGAATGGCAGAAGGAGAAACTGAGATTTTCCGAATTTAATAGGGCTCATTATTCCAGATGAAAGTGTTGGCTGGAAGAGAAGAGTGGCCCTTCGTTATAAAATGTATTTATTTCCTGAACTAGCATTAATCGTTGGTATGGGACATAGGGGACAAGGGCCCTGTGTTTGCAAAGTCGGTAATCCAGGAACTCTCATCGTGAATAGGACCAGTAGCTAGTTGTTCAACTGATAACTTAGCTAAAGCAGGGAGTCTTAAAAAAAAAAAAGATTTAAAATATTTTATTTTAAATGAAAACCTCTTCTTGGTGTAGGGCCAGGGACTCCTCTTTGCATGTGAGTTGGTGTAGTTTTTCTTGACTAAATCATAGCTGTAATCTATCATCTCTGATCCCAGCGTCGGCTTCCGTAAAGAGGGATGGAATGTGTTCATTAAGCTGGGTGGTAGGTACAGGGGTGTTCCGTGTCCTGTTCTTTCAACTCTTGAATATTTGGAATTCTTTATGTTAAAAATGTTTCTAAAATAAGAATGTAGAGAAATACAGCGATCAAGAATTCAAAACATAGGAGGAAAAATGGAAGCGCAGAATCATTCTCGAGTTTTATGATACTGTAAACATCTAGCTACTATTTAGCATTGAGCTAAGGGCTCTGGATTCATAGACACCCATGGTGTGGTGGACAGAAGACAGACATGTATCCCACACAGTTACATTACAGGGTGATAAATCCTCTAACAGAGGGAGAAGGAGCGAACTCAACCTTCCTCGGAAGTTGGGGAAGACGTCGAGGAAGAGTTGACGATACTAAACGAGAGGAAAGCAGTAGGCAATTGTTAGTTCGCCCCTAGTGCCCAGCCTTGGCCAGGTTGTGCGTAAGGAAGACAGGCGCTCCCTACCCCTCCACAAACAGGCCCCCCAGCACCAGGGTGCAGCTGGACTAGTGCACGCGGTACTGACTGGTGGGTCCTCCAAACTCTAGTGAACACGCAACTAAGACGATCTCGTTCCTCCTCAGGTCGTTATTGAAGATGCTTTTATTTTTCTAATTTTTAAATGTATTTATATTGAGGTCTACTGGACATTAACATGGTATAAGTTTCAGGTGTACAACATGATTTGATACCTGCCCATGTTGCAAAAACGGTCACCACAGTGAGTCCAGTTAGCATCCATCACCACACATAGTTACGATTTCTTCCTTATAATGAGAACTTTTAAGATTTACTCTCTTGGTAACTTTCAAATATGCAATACAGTATTGTTAATGATAGTCACCAAGCTGTACATTCATCCCCAGGACTGACTTATTTTATAACTGGAGGTTGCTTCATCCATTGTGTCCACTCCGAATCCTCTGCCTCTTTGTGTCTTCTGGCTTGGTTTTGTTCGTTTCGTTTTTCAGCTTTCACACGAGTGAGATCATATCGTATTGGTCTTTCTCTGTGACGTATTTCCCTTAGCATAATGTCCTCAAGGTCCATCCATGTTGTCATCACTGGCAATATTTAATTATTTTTGATGGCCACATAATACATGTGTATTCCGTTTTCTTCATTCATTCATTCATTCATTCATTCATTGGTGGACCACTTAGGTAGCTTGTTTTCATATCTTGGCTCTTGTAAATAATGCGGCAATAAACATGGGGCACAGACACCTGTTTTTAAGGAGTGTTTTTGTTTCCTTCAGATAAATGCTCAGAAGTGAAATCGCCAGATCAAATCGTAGCTCTATTTTTTATTTTTTTGAGGAACCTCAACACTGCGTCCCATGGTGGCTGCACCAGTTTACATTCCCAGCAGCAATGCACAGGGCTCCCTTTTCACCACATCCTTGCCAGCACTTGTTATCTCTTGTCTCCACGGTCTGACAGGTGTGAAGTGATACCTCATTGTGGTTTTGATCTGCGTTTCCCTGATGATTAGTGATGTTGAGCATCTGGAGAGCATGCATTGAAAATGGGCGAAAAAGTCATTTAGGTATAAATTTTCTGTTTGCATTTGAGCACCAAGACGTCTGCTCGTAAAGAATGTTTGGAAGATTCTGTGTACTCAGCAAACAATGGAGCTGCCCTGTTATAAACCCATCTTTCATTCAACAAATAGTTATCTGATATCTACCATGTCCGGACCTCCTACTAGATACTGGGCACATCGACAGAGAAGATGGACACAGCTGCCGAACAATACACAACATGATACAATGCACTTTAATTTTTTATTTTGCGCCTGAAAACCCCGCACACGTCGCTTATGCATTCATTCACTTACTATGTACGAGTGTTGTAAATGTACCGGAAGATTGACATCAAGCCATGAGCATGATTTCCTCTGGGTCTGGAGACAGTGAATGCGTCACCTTTACCTAAAAGTTTCCATTCCTTTCATAGAAAAGAGCATGACAAAATTTCCAACAATTGCCAATTTGGGGCGGTGACTATCCAGATATTTGCTATTTTTTAAAATTTTCTCTTGTATTTTTATTTTTTCTTATGTAAAAAAAAACCCCAACTACTTAATTTTGTATTTCCAAAAGGGGAAAACGCAGGAGAATCTTATTTGCAGAATTTGGGGGATGGAGAGCAGGAGAGAGAATTCGCTTTAGCTGAGGAGAGAGCTGTGACGGCACAGCCATTCACTGGTGAGAAGACAAAAGCAACATGACTATAACTTGATTGGCTTTAGCTGTTTGTTTATTTAGAACAATAAGTAATTTTATCTTTAGATTTGATAGGTCATGTCCAGGTTTCATCGGTGTTTTGAGCAAAGGTTAGCTGTGCTCAGGTGGCTTCGAATGGACGCGAGGTTCTATGTGTGCCACTAGGCCTGCATTTCAGATGGAACCCGTTGCATTTCTCGGGAGCAGACGTTTTGTGAAAACAAAGAAGGTTCGATTTGCTCGGGGGTTATGCGTGTTGCAGAGGATCGAGGGAAGCCATGTGACATGGGCAGCGAAGTTGTCTTACATCCCTGAGTCAAAGCACACCGCTTCAGTGGGGACGAACGGACACTGGACTCTGGGTCCTAAGGCTTGGGTCTGACCCTCACCCAGGAGCATATTCTTTTGTCTCCAGTTTGTTTTGCGGGGACACGTCATCTCCACTCCCCTTGCCGAGAACCGCAGCCACCTTGTCCTCTCGTCGAACGTTTCTTTAGGCTCTTTAAAAACTTCAGCCATGAAATGCTTCAGGCTCTCAATCTGAAGAATTCATTTTGAATGTAACTGCATAGCTCCTTTAAGACTACAGTCTTTTTTTAAAATGGAACAATCTACAATATTTTCTGTGTAAACGGGCAGGCCAGGCTAATGGTTTTGGTACGAAAGCAGTCATGTTTCCTAGGTGTAGCTGGTCCTTCTCTAAAACAAATACGAGTCTAGGCTGAATCCGAGGCTACGAACCCTTTTTAATTGTATGCAGTGCCCTCTGGGTGTTTCATGAGATAGCAGGGTAACCTAGTGGTTAAAATCCTGGCTTGCTAGTCAGGCTGACTTGATCTCAGTCTGGCTGAATCCCGCATTTATTTGCTGAGTGACCTCAGGCAGATGTCACGCCTTCACTTCCTCATCTATATATATACTAGAGGCCCGGTGCATGATATCCGTGCACTTGGGGGTGGAGGTGGGGGGTTGCTCAGCCCGGCCTGTGCCCTCTTGCAGTCTGGGACCCCTCGGGGGATGTCCGCCAAGGGGTCCTTAGCACTACCGCAGGGGTGGGAGAGGCTCCCGCCATCGCTGCTGCACTCGCCAGCCGTGAGCCCGGCTTCTGGCTTGGCGCTCCCCCTGTGGGAGTGTACTGACCACCAAGGGGCAACTCCTGCGTTGTCTGCCCCCTGGTGGTCAGTGCGCGTCATAGCGACCCGTCGTTCCACAGTTAAGTCGATTTGCATAGTAGCCTTTTATTATATAGGATAAAAGCATAATATGCAAAGTGTCCCCTCTGGAGTTCGATCGCTCGCTATGATGTGCGCTGACCACCAGGGGGCGGTGCGGAAGGAAGGAAGGCCGCAGCTGACAGCCACTAGGGACCCTACCCATGCACAAATTTCGTGCTCTGGGCCTCTAGTTATAAAACAACTGTCGTCAGAATAGCTCCTCCAGAGATGATCGTGGTTGTGCGGATTAAGTGGGATTGCGTGAAAAGCGCCAAGCACAGGGAAAGACCATGATGAGTCAGACTTCCCTGTCGGTCTCAGCATTCAGTGCTGTTACTTACCCAGTTAGTGTGCGGGCCTGTCTTTTGCGCCTCATAAAATACACATCCCAGAATATGCCCTCTTGTCTCAGCTCTTTGGTGATGCACAGAACTCCGATGTCCACGTGCCGTCTGATTTATGTAATTTCTTTGTGCTTCTATTTCCCACTCTGTAAAAAGGGAATAAATAACAGTACCACCTCTTTGGCTCATCCTGCGGATGAAATCAAGGGACAGTTGCCTCGCTCTGTGTCTGTGTCTCACACACTCTTCGCTTGAAATGCCTTTTCCCTTGACTCCTTCCCGAAGACGCCTCGGCTGGGACCTGCTCGGTGGTGTGTTAAGGGTTCTTTGGCGCAGAGTTCAATGTTCCCTCCTGCGTGTCTCAGTCCCACGCGGTACATACTAGTACATACTAACCCTATAGCAGCTGGCCCCTTGTAGCATCATTAGTTGGCTCTTGACTTGATTCCGTGCTGCCCTGAGTTGTATAACAAGGCACTGCTGTAACAAGCTCACATTTCAGGGTGTGTAGGGAGTGAGGGTTAACCATCTTGGGGGGCCTATTTCCTTTCAAAACTAGAAGGCGATTCATAGACTGTTCTTAGGTTGCATGGGTATTATTTGTCCTTAAACTCATGCAGAGCATTTCAGAATGGCCGGGGTGTGTGTTTTCCAGTTGAGAGTTACATTTGTTAGGAGTGGATTCAGCACACAGTCTGGGGAGTGGTCACTAGGCAGGGACCCAGGTGCTCTGGGCTGTTGCTCTAGGGACCTCATGGCTCTGGACAAGCTGTGAACGCTCTCGTGCTTTCTTCTGAAAATGGAGATCAGAGGGTGCTGCTGAGGTGAAAGGAGAGGACGTAAGGTATGCAGGAAGCAGTGGATCAATGACTCTCTCTCGTCATTGATGTTTCTCTCTCTCTCCCTTTCCCTTCCTCTCTGACATCAATATATATGTTCGGTGATTGGCTGTTTTCACTGTCCAGGGCTTCTTACAGAACTCTTTCTTTGACACATTAAGCAGTTTGTTTCCTGGGAGGTAAATCGCACAGGATCTCTGGCTGCTCTTTCCCAGAAAACTTCAGGACTGAGTGCCCTCAAAAGACATGAGAAGCACATGCATGTGACCTAACCCAAGCCATGCATATTTCAGAACGGGAAGATTGCTGCAGAAGCCATGTGCTGCTTTCTTAAGGCTGTTTTAATGGAGGTCTTATGATACAGAATCTATAATAATAAAATCGTAATATGCTAATTAGACCGGATGTCCTTCTGGACGACCTTCTGGACGAAGTTGGGGCTGCGAGGGAAGCCCAGATCCTGGGTGCCAGAGGGAAGCTGGTGCCGGCAGTCAGGGGAAGGAAGGCCTAGTCTTGCACAAATTTCATGCATCGGGCCTCTAGTCATGACATATACTCGAAAAGCCACACCACGTCCCAGTTCACAAATTACCCACAATTCATACTGTTCTTCTAAACATGAGGGTAAAGCGTTGAGTACTGATGTTACCTTTGTTCTAGAAACTTCTTTGGAGCTTTTCCTTGGTTCTGAATGATTTGAAATCAACCGTATGATCATTTTCAAAAGTCTATCAACAGATCTCATCAACACATTAGATTCCTTTTCACAAAAGGAATTTAGTTAGGGGAGTTTCTATTATACAATCTCTTTGCTGCTTTAAAGATGTGGAAACTTTTCAAATGGTCAAAATAACTGGGGTGGATGACAAGGGAATTGGAAAGGCAGAGAAATAGGCAGTTTTATGACCTATGGCCGTGGTTCCCAGAACGTGTTAGTGGAGGACCCGCTTTGTGGCGCTGGGGGCTCTGGAGTGACAAAAGGGCTCTGTGGTCACATTTGTTTGGGAAAGACTGGATTAAACAAAGTTAAACCATTTTTCTGGACTGTAGGAAGCTTGGAGCTATAAATATGGCAGTACGAGTGCTCACTCTCCCAAAGGAGGTGTAACTAATAGTTTCCCAGGCTGATTTGACCACAAAACTTCTTTCTAAGAAATGTTTACTGGGACTAGTGTTTTCCGAAGTTTACTTTGGAAATGCTGATCTCTCCTGCCAGGGTGCGGAGCGGGAGTGGGGTCTGTGAATGTATCTCCCAGCCCCATGGGCCTTTACCCCTTTATGGCCTTGTGTTGTGATTGCTTCTTTATTGCCACCTCCCCCGGGCATCCTGGAGGGCAGGGGCTGTCTCTTGTTCGTGTTGTTCCACAGTGGCCAGCCCAGGGCCCTAGTTGTAATGGTTTGAATACTCTGCTGCTGGATCGAGCGTTTATTCTGTGCCACGTGCTATTGATGTGGTATGTGCTACTATCATACCCCTTTTACAGAGGAGAAAACTAAGGCACTAGGAGGTTAAAAACTCCCCCAAAGTCACAAGCTCGTCAGTGGTGGCCCGTAGGAGGTGCGCCATGAAGGTCTGGCTAATGGACTAATTTCTGCCCTACCCACGCCTGTGCTAGTCATCGTAGTTTTGTTTTTATAAGTTAATTTTTACTTTGCAAAGGTAATTATGTATATACTTTATGAAGTCAAATAATATAAATATTGTAGTAAGTACACACACGCACACACACACACTCTTTCTCCTCCTACCTAGTACAGTGAAAAATACCAATCCCCTGTCACCTCCATCTCCCACCATTCCTGATTCCCACTTCCCAGGGGCAATGCTCTAAGACGCTTTTATTTATTTCTTTAGTATTTATTTAGTTTCTAAATAATGTGCTGTGATGCTGTATCTTGATTTATTAATTTTGGATTTTACCTTTTGTCTTTCTGGTAAGGTACATGAAAATTTCGCTTTCCTCATATACTCACTCCCCCTTCCCGTATTCTCTCAATGTCGTTATATACGAATTTAAAAATAAATCCATAATCAGTGTTCGTATCATGATGTGCATATAACTGTTATTTTTCAAAAGACCAAGTATTGTACTGTGAGAACATTTACAGCCATTTGCTTCACCTGGAGTTCATGATTGTCTCTTTTCACTTGCATAGACTTTTCTGTGTCCGTCTTTAACATTTTTCTCCGAATGCTCCATCAGATGGGCCCTATGCCCACCAGTATTTATTGTGTTTAGTGGTCTAGGATTTCAGATAGTTGGCCCATTTTCCCGTTTTCTTGGAGAATTTCCTTTGGGAGTACCCTGTCCTCCTCCGATCTGGGCTGATTGCTTCCTGGGCTGGCGGGTAGCTGTTCTCTGGGGGGGTCTTCTTCTCACCGCTCCTCTGTTGGACCCGCTGTTTCCTAGGCTCCACGTCTTCCCATTCCCAGTTTACGTCCTTGTTTTGCTGGGTCACATCTCCAATAGCTTCCTGGGAATATTCATGTTAAGGTTTTGGGGAGGGTTCCCCTGCTCTGTGCCTTGTCTCTGTTTCTTTAAATCCCTTCCCTCGTCTTTGTTTTGCTTTGATCTCTGGAGGCACTGAGATGCAGGTGGGAGTTCTGTGTGGGGCAGAGCTGGTCCTCTGGTGGGCCTCCTGCAGGGAGGTCTGAGCGGTGGCAGTGGGTCTTTCTCTTCCGCTGGTCAGATTCCCCAGAGAGAGTGGCACACTCTGGACTGGCTGCAAGTGTTCGCGAAGCGGAGGAGCAGTATGGCACATGACCCCATTTTATCCAGAATCTGATCAGCTCCCGTAGCTCTGCTTGGGCCCCTAAGTTAAAAAGCTGTCTGGTTTAACCTCTCCAGGAAGTAACATTTCTGCTGTCCGCCTCGGGTGAGAGGCAGCTACCTTAGATTGAGGGGTGGGACCGAGGGCCGAAGTCTCCTCATAACGTTCTTCAAACAGTAGTTCTCTTTCCGTCTGTCCCATCCCTCATCTCGAGCAATAACTGCATTCCAGAGACTTTCCAGAGTTCTCTCCCCTCTCCAGCCTTTAATTTATTTCGTGTAACGTAAAAGTTATAAAATGAATGAAATGGATACCAGTGTACCCTTCCCTAACATTTTGCTACATTTGTTCCTTCCGTCCGTCTGTCTGTCCATCCATCCATCCATCCACTGTGTGTCTATCTTCTGTACCATTTGAAAGTAAGTACAAATCATGACACTTCACCTTTAAGGGTACATTCCCCAGGAACAGGATGTTGTTTGACATAATGAGACGAGAATCACCAAATTCAGGAAGTTGAATGTTGATAGACTGCTGTTACCTAGTGGACAGTTCATATTTACATTTTTCAGTTATCCCAATAATGCCCCATATAAATATCCCACAAATGCCCCTTTTTCTTATTTTTAACTCTTATTTTCCAACCCCAGGCTCTAATCAGCATCACGAGTTGTGTGTCTTCCATCTCCTTTAAGGCAGAATGGTTCTCAGCTCCCTCCTGTCCTCTGTGCAGTTAACCTTGAACATTACAGACCCGCTGTTTTGCAGAAGATTTCTCAACTGGAAGTGGGGCTGTTTACTTCTTCAGGATCAGGGTTAGATGAAGCCCTTGGCAGGGGATGCTCACAGGTGATGCAGGGCATTAGGAGGCAGAGACGGGCTCTTGGCTCACTGGTGAGGCTCAGTTTGGTCATTGGGTTATGGTGGTGTGCCCCTGTCTTTTCCCCTTTGTAGTTAAACTAGAGGCCTGGTGCATGAAATTTGTGCACGGGTAGGGTCCCTAGGCCTGGCCAGCAATCAGGGCCAATTGGGGCCTTCCAGCTGCCGGCTGGGGCCTCCCTTTCCCGGCTTCCTGCTGCCGGCTGAGACCTGCCTTCCCTGTCTGCCGGGGCCTTCTTTCATTCCTCGCCTCCCCCTAGTGGTCAGCACATGTCATAACGAGGGATCGAACTCCCGGTCTCCTGGTCGAACTCCCGAGGGGACACTTTGCATATTCGCTTTTTGTATATATAGATAGTAATGTACTTGTTGCTGTTCTGAGACAGTATGAATAGCTTGTTCTCCAACAATCTTTTACCCTAAGTTTTACCATAGGTCAATAATTCTTGCTTGAATCACTTTTATTGCAGTGGTGGTTACAAGTGCAAATTCTAGTTCTGTAATTTCTTTTGAAGTTATAAGTTGGCGTTCGTTTGTGTGAAATAAGAGCCCCACCCTTTCCTGCATCCCCTGGATTTCTGTCTGTTTTTGTGTCACAGTGGACTCGTGGACTCATTAGTCCGTGTCTTACGGTATTTGGCACACACGCCAGTCGACGGTCGACTTTTTTTCTGACTTGGCCCTGGGAGCCCGTCAGTCTGGTCCCTGAGTCTTTTGAGGCGTCCCGTCAGGTTTTGAGCGTTTTCTTGCTTCCTGGCACAAAACGATGTCCCTGGTTCACATATGTTTTTCCCGCGTTGGGCCTGGAATCAGTGATTTCTTAAGGAACCCTCTGCTTTCCGTGGGGACTAGTATTTAGAACCCTACACCATGCACGCCGTGTGGCTCATTGCACTGCGTGGCATGGCTTGCAGAGCGTCACGTGGTCAGAGCCGGGCAGTCAGGAGGCTGTGGATCCCAGGCCTCTCTCCTTTCCCGGCTGCGCCTCATGTGTCCCTTCTCCCGCAGTGTGTTTACTCACTTCCTCAGACTCACTGTACACACCAGTGTTTCAGCCTCACTCCACCCACACCACCCTCTCCTCCCGTGTGTCTATTTACACTTTCCTCACTCTCCTCCCTCCCTCCATCTGTTGTTCCAGCTCCCAGAAGTGTTGGATGGTTCATCTGCTCTCGTCTTTTCTCTCCTTCTCTTCCTCTTACTGTCATTGCCGTGGGAATTGGGAGGTGCTGTCTACAACAGTGATGGCGAACCTATGACACGCGTGTCAGAGGTGACTCGCGAACTCATTTTTTTGGTTGATTTTTCTTTGTTAAATGGCATTTAAATATATAAAATAAATTTCAAAAATATAAGTCTTTGTTTTACTATGGTTGCAAATATCAAAAAATTTCTCTATGTGACACGGCACCAGAGTTAAGTTAGGGCTTTTCAAAATGCTGACACGCCGAGCTCAAAAGGTTCACCATCACTGGTCTACAACCTGCCTTGTCTCACCGGGAGCCTCACCATGGATGCTCCACCTGTGGGTGACTTGACTTGACGTGAGACGACAGCGAGAGGGTAAACACTGTTTACCTTCAACACCCCAACTCGCTCTGCCTGTGCTCTCCCCTCGACCGGCACAGGCCGCAGGCCTCTCCTTAGCCTCCCAGGCAAATCAGAATTCCTTCCACTTCCTGGCATTTCTGCTTCTAACCACCTCAGGGGGTGGGACTTCTTCTCGGGGGCATTTGGTGACAGACCTGACAGTTTGGAGATGTGGGCAATAGTGGGGACGATGGCCCATCCGTCTCCTGATGGACTTGGCCTCGCGCTGGCCGTGACTTCAGATAGGAGAAGTGGGAGACCTGCCTGGAGGAGGCAGAGGCCACGCCTCTCCCCTCTGGTTTTGACATCTTGGTGTTCCCACTTAATCGAAATTAGTACAGACTTTTCCCAGAAACTGTTCCCCTTGGATGTTCAAAACCACGTGGATGCCTGTTATCTCTGCCTATTCACAATGACTATAGCTTTAAATTTAAATTTTTATCCTGCTCCTCCCACTTAATCGAAATTAGTACAGACTTTTCCCAGAACTGTTCCCCTTGGATGTTCAGAACCATGTTGATGCCTGTTATCTCTGCTTATTCACAATGACTATAGCTTTAAATTTTAATTTTTATCCTGCTCTATGAAATAGGTTGAGTGGGAAGCTGAAAAGAAAAAAGAAAAACGAGAAATTTTTACCTTAGAATCCTAAGAATGCCTTTGGTATCCATTCAGGTTCTAGGTATAATGAGGGATACAAGGGTGTATGTGTGTGTTTTAAAGGTGACATACGTGAGGCAGCACCTCTGAAACAGGTGGGGAGGCTGTCATGGATTTCTCTGAGCTCGGGTAAACAAAAGCTGGCATTTTCTTCGCATGGGTTTTCCGCTGCGGAGCTGCCCGAGCAGGGGTCCCTGTTGGTGGTCAAATCTAAAACATATGGCGGGTCCACAGACATGCTTTTTGCTGGAACCTCTTTTAGCGCTTGCCATCCTGGCGGATTTTATGGGATCCTTCCCCCCCCCCCCCCGTGCTTTATTTATTTATTTACTCTGCTGGCACTGTGGAATTGTGGGTAAAGCTGCTTTAAATCAGAATCGTTTTAAATAAAAATATTTAAAGGACATTTTGACCGGGAAGAATGCGAATATGTCAACATAAATCATCTCTGCTGATTGGCTTAGATTTTTCAAACCAGGAAGGACATCTTCGGCGACATTCCTGGTTCGGTTTTGCTTTGCTGCAGATTAGGTTTAGCGACAAATTCCATCTGGCTGGAGCTACATGCAGTCTCTCTATTGATTGGTTATATTGGGACTTCATGGGAGTGTCCTTCACATCTCTTTTTCTCAGCGTTTTTTTTTAAAGCTCCATTGGGGAAAGGAGGGGGGGAAAAAAAAAAAGACAAGAGAAAAGGGACCCTGCATTGTTTCGGTTGTTTCAGTTTGCGTCCAACATGCAAAACATGGTCCTAAATTTTTAATTAGCTAAGTGAGTGGTGAAAAGGAAAAGTAATATAACAAGCCTGGGTGAGCAGCTGGGATGTGTTGCCATGACGACAAGTTCAGCAGGCTGCCAGCGAGCATGTCAATGGGTAATGCTGGGAGAGGGCTTTGAAACAGTGCCTGCTAGCCACAATGTGATTGGTCACGCCTCTGTTGTCTTTGTGTGAACCGGAGGATGCTGGGTAAGACCTAGAGTGAATGCTCAGCTTGTCTCAAGGCTGCAATGAGGTAATGCTTCTGAATCTTTGGGGATTAGGAGCTCCTGCCTCCAAAAGACTGCAGTCTAGAGTGTTTGCATTCCTATTTGCATTCATGACCGGCTGTAACGTGGGGAGAAGTTTCACAGCTGCTTTTCTTCGTTCTTCTATACGTGCCTGTGTATGTGATAGAGAACTTAGCACGTGTGTATGTTGCATATAGAAGTCTCGAGCGTATTCTAAAAAAAGCGATCACCCTCCATATTAGTCATCCTGCTTAGCGTCAACATTTCTTTTGATTGCTGGCGTCAGTGACAATAGCTGTTGATGGATAAATGCTATGTTAGAGTGCGTTTTTGTTGGGTAAGCAAACTTGTTCATTCCGGGGGAGGGTACTTGGGCTTTGATTACTTTCTAAAGTCTTTTATTTTATGATGTGTCTTCTAATAGACACGGAGGCGGCTGTACAGCGTGTCGGATTTGCTTGGTCAGGAGGTTGGGTTCATTTTCGATTCCTTGAAGTTGGCCGGTTTATATCCTAATATTGATCAAAGGTGGTTTATCATTAATTGAATAGAATAGTCGACTGCTCCAAAATTATCTACTAAATCATGGGTCTGACAGTGGAAACGGAAAGCACTGAAGGGGCGCTGTGCCTACAGAGGCAGAGACCTGGGAGTGTGGACGGGCTGTTTGTGAAGCAAATACATCAAAATGCCAGTGTGACGGAGACACGAGCTCAACCCCGAGCCCTCGCTCCGCTCCGAGGCGGTGACGTGGCTTCTCTCCGGGGCCTTGGCGGGTGGTGCGAGAACGTCTCATCACATTCATAAGCGGGAGCTGGTGCCCGGGGAAGGCGAGGGCAGCAGCTCCCGGTGCTGTTTGGATCACTAAGGGGGAAGCGCGTGGACGGCCTGGGCCGTCGTGTCAGAAATGGGAGGCGTGGGAGCCAGGTTTTGGCTGGAGCTGGTCGAGCCATCATCTTGCCACCCTGTTGTCTTTACCTCGCAGAGAGCTCGTAACAATTTACAAGCCTGTAAATGGATAAACAAAGAATAAAAACACCCCGAACAATAACGAACGGTTTCAGCGGCGGTGGCGGCGTGGTCCGGCGAACCTGCCAGCTCCCTGGCTTTACGGGAGGTCAGGCCACGGGCGTGTGGTTGGAACCATCACAGCTCACGAAATACCAGACCAGGAGTCAGGACCCGGTCCTGCTGCAAACCACGTTGCCTTTATTCTCTTAAAGAATGTAAAGCCTGCTTTCGCTTGACCCATCTCTGTGCTTTCTATGCATCCGTCTTTGTAAAGGGAGGCTTTGCCAGGGATGAATAGACGTGGCAGGATGTCTAGGCTGTAAATGCTGTCATCGGTTCTGAATACGTGTGGCACAAATAGGACCTCGGGTTGTGACTTTTCTCCACCACGTTGAGCCTGTCTCGTGGCGTAAACGACAGAGCCGGCCGCCTGCACTGACTCCCTGAATGGGGAGGCCCCGGGTGGAAGCCGGAGAGTCCTTTGTCTAAAACAAAGCAGGGCGCAGCGACCCCGTGACCAAGGCAGGAAGAAATCCACCTGTTGATGAGATAGGCACTTTTTCTCCATGGGAAACGGGATGTTCTGTTACCTCCATTGCTCTGGGGAGAAATTAACGGTGTGGTTTCCCGTCTTAGGCATGCTATGTTCATTTACACGGTTTTCAGGTTCATTAATGATTCCGTTCTCCCAAGACCGGATGCTCTGTAGAACAGTCCACTGGTGGCCGGCAGGACCCGCTGCCTTTGTTATCTCGCAAGCTGTGAGAGATCCTTCCTTTAACATTTAGAAATCATACCTGTTCTGTACTTTGTGTACCTATAAGCTAATTGTTTCCTTTAATCAAGTAACAAAGTTCTAATCTTTTATGGAGGTGATTTACTATGTCTCCATGGATCAGATTATCTCCCCAAATCTTCATTATTAAGTCATTTCAGAGCATTTTACACATGCCACATTACCATGTTGAAGATTAAGTAAAATGAAAAGTACAGAGAGCTTTTGCTGCATTTACTGTTTCATAAGCTTTTTACTAGTTCAAAAGCCCTCTCGACGAGGAGAAATTGCAAGCCCCAACTAGCATGAGTCATTATGTGCTGTGGCAGGCTCCACGGTGAATGACTTCTGGGTGATGCGCTCGGAGATTAATGGCAGATACGGTATTGCATTGCCTCGCTTTCATCACTGATATGATCAAGTGAAGCTAGTAGCTTAGCAAAGGGCTTTGCTCAATAAGAACGTGCAATTGATAATACTTGATGGTTTGTCAAGTTTTCAAAAATTTGACCCTTTGGAGAAGTCTAGGGGGGGCGGGATATGCTTCTAGATGGAGGGATTAAAGCAACTTAAAAATATATACTTTCTTTAAAAATTCACCCATTACAAGCAAGTCACAAGCCCACCACGCTCATAACATGGGGTTTATTGAGCAGCCGGGGCAAAAGTTTTTGCAGGAAAAGCAAAACTTTAGAAGGAGAATCAAAGGAGGGGCTGTGAAAGGTGGAATATCCAGGCGTTAAGGCTTTGGAATAAGACAAAGCCCTGATTGTTCCACGTTCCTTCCATGTAACTTTTGGTCACTGACCCTCTCTAAGGTGAGCCTTCTCCCCTATTCACCAGTCACAGAAGTCACCGCCTCTCGGGTGGGAGTGAGGGGACCTATGTACACAGCTCGGTCTTTATTCAAGGGAAGTTTCCCAAACAGCCCATCAGCTTTTCCAGATCTTTGCATCTGTAAATACCGCATCCCTTTAGGGCTTTAGGTTTCAAATGTCAACCTTTTTGGAATAGGGAACTCAATGCCACATGTTGATTTTGTCCATTTAAAAATGTAATGTTGCACTAGCTGATTTGGCTCAGTGGTTAGAGTGTCAGCCCAGGCACTGGAAAGTCTGGGGTTTGATTCCAGTCAAGGGCACGTACCTTAGTTGCAGACAGGATCCCAGGCCCCCATTAGGGCTCGTGCGGGAGGCAACCAATCGATGTGTCTCTCTCAAATTGATGTCTCTCTCTCTCTCTCTCTCCCCGCCTCCTTCCACTCTCTAAAAATCAATGGAAAAATTATCCTCGGGTGAAGATTAACAAAATATTTTTAAATGTTATGTTATATCTAATATAAAAATAAAACCTTACAAATCCATAGTACAGTAATCCAGAATGTAATAACTGGAATGGAGACTAGTATGAAACCCCTCATGAGGAAAGGGTTTTCTAGTTGAATTAACAGCACGAGGTGTGCAAGGGAGAGTATCTGCTTAGAGGAGACACTTTGCAAGTCTCTCCAGTTACTCATGGGGTTACTAATTAATATTCAGATGTTATATTTAAAAGGATTCGTTTTCAAATCTTTGTGATATAGACTCACCTTTTTTATGGTGCAGTTTACACATTTGTGTGGTTTTAATATGTCCAGTCCTTTTGTATTTGGCGCTGTTATTGCTTAGATTGAACGTGTGGCGAGGTTGTGTGTACTATATAATGCCAGCATTGCACATGTGGCCCTTATCAATGACTATATCTTTATCTTGGCACCCTGAGTTGATTGATGGTTGACTTGTAGGATGGTATCGTGTCTTTTTCTTCCTCATAGTACTTAGCCCAATGCTAAGCATACAACAGGTATTGATACATATATCTTATTTAGTTGTTAAAAAAAAATGGTGGGTTTTTATATGGAAAAGTTACTATCAAACTCAGACACGGGAAATGAAAAGGTTCTATGAAATCTAGGATATGTTGCTATCTGAATTTTCTTATTATCAAATAGTGTTTCTCATCTTTACCCAGTTCCCCCTTTGTCGAACATAAAAGTCTTATATCCTTAAAATTTGAAACTAAAAAAAGGAAACGTGGTTGAATTTAAATGAAAGCAATTATACTGTGTAGATGAACCTCTTAGCCACTCATTGCTCCTGTAAGCGTCTGCATTGTCTTTGTGAGAGAGGGGATGTGAGAGGGTCCAAATGTGAGATCGTGTTTGAATCCTGGATATACCACTTACTTACCGGGAGACAGAGAACAACTTACTGGGTCTTAGCTGTGTAAGTGAGGATTATCCTATATCCCAGGGTGGTACTAAAGAAGGTAACCTAGCCCTGACCGGTTTGGCTCAGTGGATAGAGCGTCAGCCTGCGGACTGAAGGGTCCCAGGTTCGATTCCAGTCAAGGGCATGTACCTTGGTTGCGGGCACATCCCCAGTGGGGAGTGTGCAGGAAGCAGCTGAATCGATGTTTCTCTCTCATCGATGTTTCTAACTCTCTATCCCTCTCCTTCTCCCCTCCTCTCTGTAAAAAAATCAATAAAATATATTTTTTTAAAAAAGAAGGTAACCTACATAAAGTACCCAGCATATAGTACCTGCCAGGTAGTAGGTGCTCAATAAATGTTAGTACTTTTTATCTCCTGTTTGCATTTAATTGCTACAATGACCCTATTCTTTTAGCCTTAATGGGATATCTTTCCTGCTGGGATAGGAGAAAAATGATTTGTTTCTTCTACTTTGGTAAGTTATTCTACAGAGAGATCTTTCTGATACGACAATAACATTTTAATCACTTGTTTTTATGTAATACTAGAGGGCAGGCGCCAAAATTCGTGCGCAGGTACGGTCCCTAGGCCTGGCCTGCGATCAGGGCCATCTTCCCCAGCTGCCCACAGCTGGCCCCGCCCCCCCACCGCCACCCACCCCCAGTTCCCCGTTTGGTGCTTGGCAGCCAGGGGAAGGGACCGAGAGGTTGGCTATTCCCACCCGCTCACTGGCCCCAGTCCCCCAGCGGGCGGCCATCAGGCAATCGGAGCCTGCCGGCCGGGGAAAGGGACCAAGAGGTGGTCAGTGCGCCTCATAGTGACTGGTCCAGCGGTTGTTCTGGTCGTTCTGCCGTTAGGGCCAATTTGCATATTACCCTTTTATTATATAGGATTCTTGGTTTTATCTGCTTGAAGATAGGGATGCCATTGACAGCACATACCTAGAGCATTTGATATTGATGACACCCCTGTTTTCAAGCGGATGAAACCGAGGACATGACATCAGTATAGGAGCACAGACAGGAGGCATGTTCTGGCCGTCATGCTCAGGGTGCTGGGTGGAAGGAACCGGCAGGTTTTCTAGTGGTTCAGGTGGGACCCAGAGGCAAGATCTGGCCAACAGAACATTAGACGTTGAGTAGACTGGCTTTGTTGACTCTTTGGATTATGGGCTAGAGGGATGGGCAGAGAAGCAAAGACAGGAATCTGGCATTCACTGGTCACATGGCTGCATAGGTGGTGGGGTGGAACCTAAGCTCAGGGATACAGGAGGCGGCAGGCTTTGTGACAAAGCTAACAAATTCAGTCTGGACACGCTGAGTTCGAGGCACGGGCACAGCCGGACGGAATTGTCTGTAAGGAGAGAGTGGTGGGTCTGGAAGTCAGGGGAGAGTTTTAGGGCCAGAGAGGGTAGTTGGTGCCCATCAGCTGTGCAGAAGGGTGGGAGTGCCTGCGCTGGGGGTGGGCTGGAGGAGAGCGGTGAGCTGAGGGCCGAGCCCTGGCCAGCACTCCTTTCTGGAAGCCCGCAGAGGACATGCAGACCCTCCGTGTGCATTTAGAACCCAGGTTTCCTTTTAATGGATTCCACGTGGCTGGTTTCCCCAAAGACATTGAGAGGTTTACTGTTTGGAACTGGAAAGCCAGAGCTGGAAACCCGCACAGCCACCTCCTCCCGCCCACCTGCATTTGATTGACAGCCGTCTAGTCCCGCCCACCTGTATTTGATTGACAGGCTGGTGGGTCTCGGAGACAGTGGACCCTCCCTGTGAAATAAACGCAGAGGCTGTGCCCGGGTGGCTGTGCACTCAGGCCAAACCACACAGTCAGTCTCCCTTTCGCGGTCACTGCAGGTGGCCGTGGGAAACAGAAGATGCTAAACTCTCAAACAGAAATGTAGCATGAAAAGTCTTTATCCATCTTCTGAGTGACACGCTTTTAATGACAGGGAATGGCCTAGGTAGGACTCCTGGCAATTGGGACTGAGTCCTCTAACTACCTTTGAGAGCTGTTAAATCAAGCAAATTGTTCTTGGTTGAATGTTGCTTCAAAACTTGCCCCCTCCATATAACTCCGGGGGTATCAAAGTTACTTATGATTCTCTGTCATTAAAGCCATTTATTAACTGTGACCTTGGGCAAGTCACCTAACCCTCCTGGGTCCACCCATACAGTAGAGACAGCAGCATCTATTTCAAAAGGCGAATGAGCGACATGGCAAGTCTAAGGCCTCCCTGACACTGCTCGATCCCCACGGGCACTCCAGGAGGTGCAGGCGTTGTTATTAACAGGAAGGAGGAGGGGAGAGATTTCTGAGGTCCGGGGTAGACATTGGGAGAGGAGAGTGGTTAAGATAACGGGAGGGGTGCACACAAGGAAATGCTTACGGTGGCTTTATCAGAAAAGTAAAGGGCTGGGGGGGGGCACCCCAGACTTTGGATGTTGGGACCCAAGTGTTCCTAACCTAGATCATGTTTCCCTGTGCTCTGATTGGTTTGTGTCCTTTTAGTTGACTGGACTCAGACAACGTTGGATTGTAGGATATGGTGAAATGGAGATACGAAGAAGGCAGGTAGTTAGAACCCTGTTTTGAATTAAAAAGATCAACAACTTTGGATTGTATAGGATCCATTGCTAAAAAAGTATGGAACACTGAAACGTATGAAACAGTGACTTAGTCACGTTAATCTTGGAAATTAAAATATGAAAATCCATTTTATTTTAAAGCAGAGAAGCCAAAATAAAGAAGATACAGCTTAAGGAAAAATAATGAGGCGATCCAGTTAAAAAGTAAATTGACTAGCACACACGAATGAAATAGGTGAAAACAGTGCCTTTCATTAATCAAGAAGATATCGGGGTAAGCAATCCTTGGTTTTCAAAACCCTGGACGACACACGGGTGTGGGGATGCTTGCAGGGTGCCTGTCGGGACTTCACATACCTCTGCCCTCCCGCCTGTCGCCCATCTGAAATCCAACCCGAGGCTTCTCAGACGTTGGGTCTGCACAAACTGAAACATTTCAATACAATGTGTGGGACCAACATAAGGTCACCAGGTTTTAGTTCCGGCAAGTAAAGCCTTTAAAAAATGTTATGCCCTGGCTGGTGTGGCTCAGTAGGTTGGGCATCATCCCGTGCCCTGCAAGGTTGTGGGTTCTGTTCCTTTTCAAGGCACCTGCCCAGGCTGTGGGCTCGATCCCAGGTAGGGGGTGTGCAGGGGGCAGTCAATTGATCTTCTCTCACATCGGTGTTTCTCTCTCCCCTCTCCTTTTCTTTCTCTCTAAAAACCAATTTAAAAAATCTTTTAAAAAATAATACCTGTTAGCATAAAAGAGGGGACTGATAACATTAACAACAAGGTCATTTTAAACACACACATGCACACACATGCATACATGCACGCGTGCACATGCGCGCGCGCGCACACACACACACACACACACACACACACACAAAAGGAAAGAACATAAGTAAAAAAACCAGTTCTTTAATCAAGTGAAGTTACCTTTATGAAAAATTTTCTCGGTGTCCCTTTATGCTAGAATCAATCAGTCTAGCGTGGCTGGGTGACATCCTTGTCTACAGAAGATGTAAGACCAGACTTTGGAAAGTACTGGTCCAGCTGTCATCTTCCTGGCTCCCAGGTGACCAGCCCAGGACAGCGCGGGAGACAGGAATCCTGCCTCCCGTGCTAAGACTCGGAGCTGAAGAGACTAACACTTTCCTGGACCCCGTGTGCCCCACGCCGACTTAGCACAAGGATCTTTGTTGCCAGGGACTGTTTTTCTTTCTGGAGACCAGGTTGGGTTGGGTTGGGGAGGGGAAGGGTAGGAGGGGTAAAAGGTGAATCGTACATAGGACTCTCAGCTCCTCGGGCAAGAATGTTAGACTCTGGCATAAAGTGACAGTGTGCAGTATCACAATGGGTAGAATGTCTTCCTTCATCCGTCGTTTGGTCTTAAAATAAGCATTTTACGGGGAGTGGGATTTAAAGGGGACAGTTTTGCTGTTCTTCTGAGAACGACTTCATTATTTAAAATAGGAGCATGGTACACATACTGATTTTTTTTAAGTTAACAGAAAAAATTACTAATCTGAACAGATCATTAAAAGTACAGTCTCCTTTATCGATGTGTGTGTCACTTGAAAAAATACAGTAGCAAAAAAAAAAAAAGATGGTGAAGTTTAAAAACTGGGCAGTGATATGTCAGTAAGGACAAGGAGAAAAGTTAAAAGGTGGAAGAAAGAATACACCATGATATTTTCATTATAACGGAGCTTACAAATAACTGGTTGGTAAATTTTATAAACTTAGAACTATTTTATATTAACAGTTTAATATTCAGAAACGTTTACATTTTAAGATTAGTTTTATCTGAACTCATTCCTAGTATATTAACTCTGGTTTTATAACTTGCAGGGCCTGCAGATTTATTTATTTATTTACTTATTTACCTATTTATTTTCTCACCCAGGGACATGCTTATATTGATTTTAGAAAGAGGGGA
This sequence comes from Myotis brandtii, assembly GCF_000412655.1. Lineage (NCBI taxonomy): Eukaryota > Metazoa > Chordata > Mammalia > Chiroptera > Vespertilionidae > Myotis > Myotis brandtii. The sequence continues at coordinate 940,250 of NW_005371230.1, read as the reverse complement.
AGAGAGAGAGAGAGAGAAACATGGATGTGAGAGTGAACCATCAATGGGCTGCCTCCCACATGTGCCCCAACCAGGAATGGAACCCACAACTTGGGTTTGTGCCTTGACCCAGGAATCGAACCCGTGACCTTTATTGTACGGGATGAAGTTCCAAACAACTGAGCCACACCAGCCAGGGCAGGGTTTCAGTGATAAGTTTCTGTGTCTGGTGTTGTGGAAACTGTTGATCTAGGACTACAGATCCAAACAGAACAAAGTGTAAAGGGGCTGATCAGTCACCACCCCGCAGGGTAGCCTGTGCCGCTGTGGAACAGTGTAGTTGTTCTCTGCTCAGGCTGAGAACACTTTACACCCCCTTGTCGGCTCTCTTGTTCTCCCTGTTTGGGGGGGGGGGGGGGGGGGGGGGGGGGAGGGTGTTTCATTTGAATCCCCTGTCCTGAATTTGAGTGAGAAATCAGATTTCCTTCATTTCATAATTTCTCATTGTTTTAAAAAACAGTGGTGTTGCGTGTGATATTTCAGACATCTCCTGGGCCTTTGCCCTCCGAATACCGATCCGAGATGTCCACACCGTGGTTCGGTGTAACGGGCTCCCCAGCGGCAGGGTGGGCCGTGAGAGCGGTGCTGCCTCGGCTGGTGGGGAGCTCCTCTGGGTGGTCCACTGCACAGAGGGGAAGCCCCTGGGGCCCCATTCCCTGGCCAGGCCACGCCACTGTCCCCACCAGATCCTGGCCTCAGTGTACCCTTCAAGTGTCATGGGGGTGTCATGCATAAGGAAGGGTGGTCACTCCCTGTGCTCAAGGAACATGTTTGGGTGACTCCCCACTAACAGCAGGGGGGCATCCCCCCCCGGATCAGTTTGAGCTGCGCGGCCTTCCTCTCGCCCGGCTCCCCCGAGGTGCTACTGCGGGTAGCCAGAATTTACACCCTCATTTGGACTGAATGAAAGTTGTTTTGTTTTTTTATGTATAATGTGCTCTTAAATTTTTATTTGTTGTTTTTGTTTTTTATTGTTGACTCTATGACGGATGTTCCCCATTTCCTTCCCCCCACCTTTGCCTCCCTCCACCCTGCCCCCGCCCCTCATGCCGCAGCTGTGACTTTTTAAGCAGATTTTACTCTGTAATAGGGTAGCGTTCTACATTCTCCCTGCCCACCCGTCGTGCTGACCACTAACGACTCTGCCCACGGGGCCCGTGCTGTCCTATGACTAACCCGCCCTCGCTCCGTCATGCTGAATGATGGGTGTGATGCAGACATTGTCTTCACAGAGCTCTTTATGATGTAACCAGTGGGTCGGAGGAATTTTGGGGTCAAGTTATTTATGGGTGTGAGCACACTAGTAGTTGTTGAGATGTAATGTTTGAGAGTTTTGTGTTGGGCGGCCCTTTTTGAGTTGCTAGAGTACAGAAGCTAGTCACGCTCAAATACTGAACGGATTTGAGTGACACACCTCTGGGGACCACAGAGGCCAGCGGTGTGAAGAAGTAGGAGGAGTGAACACACTGAGTCTCGGGCCACACTTGTTTCTCCTCTCAGTTGCACGGGCCTCAGCCAGGCCTCCGGGGGGGCCCTCGGCGCACGGTACTCCTCCACGTGGAGTGTGGATAAAGGAGAGAGGGTCAAAAAAGGAAGCACTGAGCGCAGTAATTACACTTGGTGCCGGGGATCTGGTGTGTGGGTACTGGGGGTGCCTCCTCTCTCCTGGCTCATCTAATACTGATGAGAAAACTCATTAGTGCTTGTGCCAGAGGGTAGGCTGGGGGAATGAGATAGCAGCGCTCGTGTCAATCACGTTAGCTTCTCATTAGCAATTCCCAAGAATATATTGTGCCAAAGAGGCCAGGACCACAGAAAAGGAAGTAAATTCTAGTTAACTGTGTCTCACCACCATTATCACAGAGCTGTAAAGTGGGAGGGGTTTGGTATGTGCGAAATGGATGAACTGAAATTATATTCTTTTGAGACTAAAATTGAAAAAAGTTTAATCTCAATTAAAAATAAAAGTAAGTCTTTATAAAGACTTTAACAATGAACAAAGTTAACATATTTACTTCTATTATCAAAAGTACTTAATTATGAATTATTATGAAGGTTTTTTAAACAGTAAAAAGTAACTATAATAAATAGAAGTTTCCACTCCTGAGCGAGATGGAGTGAGCACAGTCCGCCCTGTCTCTCCCCCTGAACAGAGCTTGAACCCTGGACAGAAAGCACAGAGCCGCTGCCCAAAGGCTCGGAAAGGTAGATGGTAGCAGGCAGACTGGGGAAGGAGACGAGAAATCAAACTACCATGACTCTGGTTGTGACTTCCTGTTTCTCCCCCCTCTAGTATCACCTGGCATAGACCTAGAACCCAACAGGGCATACTGGTATGGACAGGAAGATCTTTTTTTAAAGACATATTTTTTAAAATTAATTTCAGAGAGGAAGGGAGATGGAGAGAGAAATAGAAACATCACCGAGGAGAGAGAATCGTTGATCGGCTGCCTCCTGCACATCCCACAGTGGCGATTGAACCCGAAACCTGGGCTTGTGCCCTGACCTGGAATCGAACCTTGACCTCCTGGAGGGGAAGGTTCGGCGTCAGAAAGATCTCTAAGATAATTTCTCACTTTCTCGCCCGAGGAGCAGGAAAAGGGACTCTGGCCTTCACAGTGCGTGGGGAAATCACTGTTCTTTTTCTTCTTTTTTCATTCTTTCCCGTCCAGCCCACACGCAGTGCCGCACAGGCACAGTCGCAGTGGGTCTGGCAGTCACCTCCCTGTGAAGGTGGGGAATCCTCCTCTCTGATGAGAGTAGCTGCGCTCCCAAGAGTATCGGGTGAATCCCCTCTCTCCTCCCACCACTTGGCACCAGACCGCGACACGGGTGCTGGGAGTACATGGCTGAGCAAGGAAACTAAAGCCTCCGCCTTTTGGCCAAGGACCATGGAAGAGGGGCCCCAGGGTGCTGCAGGGTGTTGAGATCACAGAGGGGAGGGAGCTCAAGAGAGAGACCACACTTCTGAGCTGCGCACACACGCATCTGACCCGAAGGAGCATTTTCAGACGATGAACGAGGCCACCACAGGGGCCTCAGATGGACCATCAAATGGCACACACACGGGACAGCTCTAGAGAGCGTTGCAAAGGCTTTGAGCACCGTGACATTCACATCACACCTGATGGAAGGCGATTTGGCAACTGCAGCCTGAACTTAACCAAATTGATCGCCTCCTTCAAAAGAAAAAAAGAAAGCCAACGTTTTCCTTAGGATCTAAAACCTCAGATTTTTATAACATCATAATCAACATTATACAAAATTACTCAGCATATACTAGTAAAGACCCAGGATAATCTCAATTTGTATAGGAAAGGACAACCAGCAGTTAACAATGCTGAGGTGTCACGTGTTAGAATTATTAGACAAACCCTTTAAATCAGCTATTATAATATGGCCCAAGAAGTGTGCTCAAACACTAGTGACAAGAGTGGGAAAGTAGAGTGGAAAGGAATAGAAGATAATATAATGTAGAACCACGTGGGGATTTTAGAACTGAAATATATAATATAAAAATATATGGATGTGCTCAATAACAGAAGGGAGAGAAATGAAGAGTCTGTGGACTTGAAGGCAGATTAATAGAAGTTATCCAGTCTCAACAATAGAGAATAAAAGATTGAAAAAAACTAAACAGAGCCTCAGGGTATATGGGCCAATACCAAAGATATCTAACATTTGTGTCATCAAAACTCTGGTGTGATTTGAAAAAGTATGAAGAAATAATGCCTAAAACTTCCTAAATGTAGTAAAAGATGTAAACTTCCAGATCCAAGAAGCCCAACAAATCCTAAACAAGATAATAAAGACATCCATACTCAGACACATCATAAACTGCTGAAAACTAAAAGGAGAGAAATCCTGAAAGCAGCCAGAGAAAAATGACATATAACATACAGTAGAAGAGCAAGTTGAATGACTGAGTTTTAATTGAAAACCACAAAAATGACATATAACATACAGTAGAAGAGCAAGTTGAGTGACTGAAGAGTTTTAATTGAAAACCAGTATGAAGTGGAACAATATTTTGAAAGTATCTAGTGAACATATCTTTCAGATAAGAAGGTGAAATAATGTCATTTTCAGATAAAATAAAACAAAAATTGTTGACTGCCAGAAGTTCTACTCTAAAATAAATGCTGATAGACAAAACAACCAGAGGAAAAGAAAAGCAAGAGTGGTAAATATTTAGATAAATATTTAGATAAATATAGATTATACATCATGCTTGTAAAATGATGGAAAACAAATATAACATAATGGAGTTTCAGTGTATATAGATGTAATACATATGACTACTATACGATAAAGAGAGGAGGGCAAAGGGGCCAATATTGTGTAATGTTTGTCACTTGAGGTAGTAAAATGTTAATTCTAAGTAGATTGAAAATTTAAGTATGAATACCGAAATGCTTAAAACAACATCTAAAAACACTATACAAAGAAATATGTTAAAAGCTCAATAGAGCAATAAAAATTGAATACTAAAAAATATCCAGTTAATCCAAGTGAAAGTAGGAAAAGGAAAACAGGAACAAAATGATGGTAGAAACATTAAAAAAATAATAAAATCGTAGATTTAAAGCCCAACATTTAAAAACTATATTGACTATAAGTTATCTAAACATACCAAAAAACAATTATCAGAATGGATTTTTTAAAATGACAAAAGGATATGTTGTCTACAAATAATACATTTTAAATATGATGAAATAAATAGGCTATAGGTATAAAAGGTAAAAAGATATACCACGCCAACACTAATTAAAAGAAAGCTTGAGGGGCCATGTCAATGTCAGAAAAGGTAGTCTTCCGAGAAAGAAAAGCTACCAGGGACAAAGAGGATCATTAATAAAATAAATGGATAAGTTCACTAAGATGACATTAAAAAAATGTATGTACCTCTTACACTGTATACAAAAATCAACTCAAAATGGAATTAAAGATGTAAACCTAAGACCCAAAACTATAAAACTCTTAGAAGAAAATGTAGACAGAAAGCTTCATGATGCTGGTCTTGGCAATGATTTCAATGGTTGTCACTGGGTATGACACCAAAAGTACAGGCAACAATAGCAAAATTAAACAAGCAGGACTACATCAAACTAAAAAGCTTTTGCACAGCAAAGGAAACAACATATAGAATGGGAGCGGATATTGTAAACCATATATCTGGTAAAAGGTTAATTTCTAAAGCATACAAGGAATTCCTATAACTCAATAGCAAAAATACAATAAAACAAAACCTCCAAAACTAATAACCTGATTAAAAAATGGGCTGGTGTGAATAGAGACTTCTCCAAAGAAGATAGACAAATGGCCAATAGGTATATGCAAAGATGCTCAACATCTCTAATCATCAAGGAAATGCAAATGAAAATCACAATGAGATAACGCCTCATACCTGTTAGGATAGCTATTACCAATAAATAAATAAATAAATAAATAAATAAATAAATAAATAAGAAAGGAAAAGGTGACAAGTGTTGGCAAGGATGTGGAGAATTGGAAACTGTAGTGCACTGTTGGTGGGAATGCAAAATGGTGCAGCTGCTATGGGAAACAGTATAAAGATTTCTCAAAATATTAAAATAGAGCCACTATATGGCAGAAATCCCACTTCTGAGAATTTTCCAAACGAATTGGAAGCAGGATCTTGAAGAGATATCGGCACTCCCATGTTCCTTGCAGTGCTGTTCACAATAGTCCCTGATGTATGAATGGATAAAGAAAATACGGTATATACAGACAACGAAGTATATGGAGCCTTATAAAAGAAAGAAATCTTGCAATATGCAACAATGTGAATGAGTCTTGAGGATATTCTGCTAAGTAAAATAAGCCAGTGACACAAGGAGGAATACTGCAGGATTCCACCTATGAGATATGTAAAAGGTCAGACTCATAGAGGCAAAGAAGAGGATGGTGGTTGCCAAGGGTTGTGGGGAGGGGAAATCAGTTGCTAATCAACAAGCATAAACTTTCAGTCATACAAGATGAGTAAGTTCTCGAGCTCTGATATACAACATTGTACCTGTGGATAACAATACTCTATTAATTCTACACTTAAAAGTCTGTTAAGAGGATAGACCTCATGTTAAGTGTTCTTATAAAAATAACTAGAGGCCCGATGCATTAAATTCGTGCAAGAGTAGACCTTCCTTCCCCCGGCTACCGGCACCGGCTTCCCTCTGGCACTTGGGACCTGGGCTTCCCTCCTGCCCTGGGCTTCCCTCGCAACGCCCTTCCCTCTGGCACCTGGGACCTGGGCTTCCCTCCTGCCCCGGGCTTCCCTCGCAACGCTGGCTTCGTCCAGAAGGACATCCAATCTAATTAGCATATTACGCTTTTATTATTATAGATTATTTTCAAAAAAGAGTATAATAGTATTAAAAGTGTATGTGCTTAACAACAAAGCTTCAAAGTATGAGGCAAAATAGAACTGAAAGGAGAAATGGGTGATTATAGTTGGGGACTTCAACAAGTCTTAGAAAGTGATAAAACAAATAGGTAGAAAACCATAAAAATATGGAAAAACTGAACAACATTCTCAACCAACTAAATCCAATTGACCTTTTATTTTTAAAGTTTTAAACAATGTATTATTATTTAAATTTATTGGGGTGATATTGGTCACCAAGATCATATAGTATACATTGACCTTTATAAAATATTCATCCTCAAAAGAGCAGAATATACAGTTCTTTTAAGTCCTCAGAGAACATTCACAAAGATAGATGAGCTATTGAGACATATAACAAACCTAAAAGCAGTTAAAAGAATTGAAATAATTCAAAGTATGTTATCTTACCACAATGGAATTTAACTGGAAGTCAACAACAGAAAGATAACAGATAAATCCCCAAATACTAGGAAATTACACAACATGCTTCTAAGTAATCCATGGATCAAAGAGGAAGTCTCAGGGAAAGTAGAAAGTATTTTGAGATGAACAGAAATGAAAATAGAACATACCACAATTCATATGAAGCAGACAAAGCCGCTTAAAGAGAAATATATAGATTAAATGCTTATGTTAGGGAAGAAGAAAGAGATCTGTAGTGAACAGTCTAAGCCTTCACCCAAAGAAACTAAAAAAAGAAGAGCAAAATAAACCCAAAGCAAGCAGAAGGAAAGAAATAATGAGTACATATCAATGAATTTGAAAACAAAATTAATGGAGAAAACCAATGAAGTTAAAAGCTGATCCTTTAAAAAGTCAGAAAATTCATACAAGGGAATAAGAAATAAAAATTAGGAATATTAGGTGTGAAAGAGGGCATATCACTACAGACTCCACAGACATTGAAAATGTAATAAGCGAATGCCACAAACAGCTCTATGCACATAAATTCAACAATTTAGATGAAATGGACCAAATCCTAGAAAGAACATCCTATCAAAACTCCTCAAGAAGCAATAGATTACCTGAAGAGTCCTATATCTTTTAAACACATTTAACTTATAGTTAAAATTTTTTACCCCAAGAAACCCAAACCCCCAAATTCCAGGTTTAGATAGTTTCACTGAAGAATTCTACCAGATGTTTAGAAAGAAATACCACCAATTCGACATGATCTTTTCTAGAAACTAGAAGAGGAGGCAACACTTCCCAACTCATTTTATGAAACGAGCATTATTCTTATGTCCAAACAAGACAGATAGTACAATAAAAACAAGACAAACTACAGACCAAAGTTCCTCATAAACATAGATGCAAAAATCTCCCCAAAAATATTAGCAAATTGAATCCAGCAATATATAAAAAAATAATAAACCATGATCAAGTGGGGATTAGGCCTGGAATGCAAAGCTAATTCAGCATTTGAAAATCAATCGATGTAATCCACCGTATTAACACTCTACAGAAGAAAAATCAGAGGATAATATCAATTGATTCAGAAAAAGTAATGATAAAATTCAACATACATTTATAATAATAATAATAATAAAACCTCTTTATCCAGGAATAGAAGACCACTCCCTTGTAGGGCAAAGAACATCTACAAAACTCTGCAGCTAGCATCACACTTAATAAGACTGAATACTCTCTCCTTGATTAGGAACAAGGCGAGGACATCCACTTCTACCATTCCTATTCAACCTCATATTGAAATTCCCTAAAAAAGAACTAAAAGACTTACAAATTGGAATAAGCTGTCCCTATTTGTAGACAACGTGGTTGACTACATAGAGAATCCCAAGAGATAAACCAAAAAAGCTCCCAGAATTACATTGGTGGTTGAATTGCAAAATCGTACAGCCAGTCTGGACAGGGGTTTGGTGGTCTCTTATAAAACATAAACCCACCCTGGCCATACGACCCCGAAATCCTGCTCCAAGAGTGTGCCCCACGATGGATTTCAGTAGCATTGTGCTCAGTGGAAGCAGCTAGTCTCCAAAGGTTAAGTACTGTCTAATTCTATTTCTATGACATTCTGGAGAAGACAGAACAACAGGGACAAGGAACACATCGGTTGTTTCCAGGGATTAGGGGCAAGTAAGGAGCACCATAGGGTTTTGGGGGCGATGGAACTGTCCTGACTCCATCCTGATTGGATGGCGGTCGCACAAATCTACCTATGTGTTAAAACGCATAGAACTTGTACATCAAGAAAGGCCTTTGCTTACTGATTCACTAGGTCGGTTCTGTCCAGTAGAACTTTCGGAGGGGATGGAAATGTCCTATACAGGGTGGGGCAAAAGTAGGTTTACAGTCGTAAGTGAAACAGTTTATTCTTGTATGATTATTTGTTAATTATTGTATTTTTCACATGAGCAACTGCAAACCTACTTTTGCCCCACCTTGTAAATGCTGTGCCCAATATGGTGAATACTAGCCCATGTAGCTATTGGCGAATACTATATGTAGCTATTGTTGAGTATCTATATGTGCTGTGCCCAATATGGTAAACACCCAGGTAGCCACTGAGCACTTGAAATAGAGGAACTAAATTTTTAATTTGGTTTAGTGATTCAAGTTAAGTAGCCATGCGTGGCTAATAGCTAGTGTATTGGACAGAGCAAACACAGGTGGTTGCATAATCATTGTGATCCTACACAGCAAAGAAAGTTCATTTTTCATCCATTCATAATAGACAAAAGAGAATACGACTGGTTTGTATGTTTTAACATCAGGATATTATGATCCCCACCCCCTAGTTTTATGAACACTTTATTAATAAGATGATCTAACTTCCATGAGATGATGTGTGGCGATGACGCTGAGGATTGGCCTAACGTCAGCTGAAGAAGTTAGTGGATGAGTAGAAGTTGGTGATAAGGAATGTGTAGAGGAAATTAAAGCCCAAATCATGTGGTTTTTGTCGTCGACAATTATTTGACCATTTTAAGTGCTGAAACCACTGTTTCCACCCATTCTTTTGGGTACTGAAAATACAGCCTGAATCCTGTTCACTTGCTTGTCAGTGGAAATGGAAACAGAGTAGACACGAGGAGTCAGTCTAGGGCAGTGGTCGGCAAACCGCGGCTCGCGAGCCACATGCAGCTCTTTGGCCCCTTGAGTGTGGCTCTTCCACAAAATACCACGTGCAGGCTTTTTTTAGAGTTGGAAGGGGTCGACCTCAGCGAACGTACCTCAATCAGAGTGAGGACATTTTTAGTAAAGGCCAGCTTAGGAGTTCCCTAATTAAGTTAATAACAATGTACCTACCTATATAGTTTAAGTTTAAAAAATTTGGCTCTCAAAAGAAATTTCAATCGTTGTACTGTTGATATTTGACTCTGTTGACTAATGAGTTTGCCAACCACTGGTCTAGGGCAAGCATGTCAAACTCAAGGGCTACCATGGGCCAAATAAACGAGGCCTGTGGCCCATGGGCCTCGAGTTTGACATGCTTGGTCTAGGCCCCTAGACTCTAGAGCAGTGGTTCTCAACCTTGGCTGTACATTAGAATCACCTGGGAATCTTTTTAAAATCCTGATTTCTGGGCCTCATCCTCTGGAAATTCTGTTTCTTTGTTATGGGGTGGGGCCACAACATTTTCCCATGCTTTCCCATAGTTTCCTTACAGTTTAATAGCAAAACTTCACATTTAAAAATCTGTCTTTTTAGCTGAAAACTCACAGGTTCTCAAGTTTTACTCACTTTACTTTCATCATTTTGTTCCTTGTCTTCTGTGGACATTGATTAGAAGAACGAAGGGTAGAAAAATGGTTTATACCGTAGTGAATGCCGTGTAGAAGAGTGGACATCTGCCTGCTTAATTGATAATATCTGACCCGAAGTGCATCCAGAGAAGCATTAGAGTTTAATTTTCTTCTAGTAAGTTCTACAAGGTCTGGTGGAGCAATAGAACCATGTCTTCCCTGAGAATCAGGACACCTGGGTGCTGGTTCTGGCTCTAGGACCAGTTCTTGCAACCTTGGGCAAGTCAGCTTCCCCATTGGACCCTAGGCTTACCCTCAGTCAAATCATAATATACTAGACTAGAGGCCTGATGCACGAAATTCGTGCAAGGGGCTCGGCCCTCGCAGCCCAGCTGCCTTGCAGCCCCACCCACTGGTTGTTCCGCCATCCAGTCTAATTAGCATATTAGCTCTTTATTATATAGGATGACTTTCAGTATCTGCTGCAGCTCTAAAATGTCATTATTCTGTGTTCCCAGTCCTCTGAGGATTGATCTGATCCGGAGACTTTTGAGAATTTTAGTAACACAGAACCGCCTGTTCTTCACTCTGTATTCCTCCAGGTGCTCTCTGATACTTGTAGGGAAACCAAGTGTAGTTGGTCTTTACCTACTTAGTTTCCTGGTCTGTACCTGTTGCGTCTAATTCAACTTTAATTGCAATGATTTCTTCCTCCGTAACAGAAATGCACTTAACTGAGTAAATCCTGGCCTATAAAGGCCTTGGAAACTAGAACTTTCTGTTTTTTCTAAAACCACTTTCGTTGATTTTTTAACGTGTGCCTTTTTATCAGCTTGCATGCAACCAGGAAAGTCTGATCTGTTATTGGTGCCCAGGGTTCTGTTCAGAGGATTTCTCCTCTCTTTATTCCTCACCTTGAACTACTCTTCTACCCCGGGCACGACTCTGAATGCCAGGCGCTCCCCACGGCACGGATAGTCTTGGGGTAGATGATGGGCAAGTACTTCTGGGAGTGAATTTCTGCTGGCATCCTAATATTTCATGCTGGGAATTTTGGACAGTTCCCCTGTGAAACAGAAACGCGCTTCCTCCCTCTGCTCCTCTCTGCTCCTGGTTGAAGCGCTCTCCGCATCTTGTTTAGGGTCTTGCAACAGGCTCTTTCCTTGTCCGAATAGCTATCTTCTCTCTTTGGATACATCCTGTACCCCGTTGCCAGAGTAACCTAAGCTTTCCGCCTCAGTAGCATCACCCCCTGTAAAAACCCTGAATGCCTTTCTCCTGCAATCTCACCTTCAACATCTTAAGTCAGCCTGACCGGCACTTTACCTGTCTCCTTCATATGTCCTGCCATGCTAGCCAAGCTCGGTGGCCACCGGCCATTCTCCAGGACGCCTGAACTCTGTAACCCGCGTGGTCTCTGTGCACACTGCTTCGCTCCCTGGACAGACACCCCTGACTTTTCTCTCCCTCCCCTTTACTCATTCACCTTTGGAGCCCACCTCCGCTGCCATGTCCTTGCTGAAGCGCTGGCCATTCCTCTCCACGTTTCCTCACCATCTCTCTCTTCTATGAGAAATCACCACCTTTTTTTATGTTGTTGTTGTTGTTCTGATGGAACTCCTTCCCTGAATGAGTCAGAGTGACTCAGATATTGATGCAAAACTGAGGCTAGATGCTGTAACTGCCTCATCTTTATCTTCACCTCAGCTACAAGCAGAGTGTCTTACACGTTGTCGTTAGAACGTGTTTGTTGACTTGAACTACATTGAATTAGGGTAGTTTAGTTGATAATACTGCACCAGATTAGGATTTTTTTCCTCTGGTATTGGTACATTTTTTGCAAAGGGGAGAGAGACTTGGCATCGCAGACTTCGGCCTGGTGATGGGGGTAGGCAGAGGAGTCCCTGGGGGAAGCAACATCTGAGCATACGGTCAACATGAGCTGCCCTGAGCTTAGAAATGCTAGTTTGTTGAGAACTCGGGGTTCATGTAGGGGTAATGCTTCTTAGGGAGGAGACTTACTAACGGCTATAACTAATGCCAAGTGAAGTTCATGGTAAATATAAGGTGGGTCATTTTCTTACCCAGTAAAGACTGTTCTTCATCTGCTGTTAGGCCACCCTTCTTGCCTCCTCTCCCTCAACTTCCCAGTAGGAACCTCAGCCTCAGGCAGACCCACCTCATGTTTCCTCACCTCCTTCCCATCAATATCCTCATACCTTGGTTCATTGGTTTCTTTGTCCAGGTCATCCATCCATCCATTCATTCATTCATTCGGTACATATTTATTTAGTACCTCCAGGTGACGAGGCACTTTTCAGGAATACATCTGTAAACACAAAGCACACGGAAATCCCTCCCTTCATGGAGCGCACGTGCTAACCAGCGCCGCCCGTTCTCTTTTCTCTCATCTCTCCAGGTCCTAGGTCATTGTTTCAGCCCAGGTTCATATATATATATACACATTGATTGGTTGATTTCAGAGAGGAAGGGGAAGGGAGAGAGATAGAAACATCACTAATGAGAGAGAATCATTGATTGGCTGCATCCTGCATGCTCCCTACTGGGGATCGAACCCGCAACTGGGGCATATGCCCTTGACTGGAATCGAACCCAGGATCCTTCAGTCCGCAGGCCAACGCAAACCAGCTAGGGCTCAGCCCAGGTTCTTTCTCCTGAGTTCTTAGGTGTGCCTATCACCTCTTCTCCCTTTCGACAAACACTGTCTTGTATTCTTTGCACTTTTTATGTGTGAGTATCTTATCTCCTCAGTTGCATTATCAGCTTCATGAAAGGAGAGACCATGTCATCGGTTCATGAAAAAGTTTGCACGTACCAGTAGACATGCTCCTCATTGTCTAAACTGTCTCACACATGTGCAGTTAAGCACCCAGTGAATATTTTTAATTGATTCAAGGGTATCCGTTGCTCCCTACTTTATCAGGTACAGTAGCTCTAAGATTAGTGCTACCGCATTGCTCCCCAAAACAGTTTTTTAAGAGCCTGGATGGTGGTGTCACTGTGTAGCGCTACTATTTGATCTTCTGCCCAGGGACCAGCCCAGTGCCAGGCACAGCCTCTGCCCACACCTCCCCGACAGAGCACAGCACCTCTGCGATGTGCTGTATGAGGTCTGTAAATCGTTACTGCAACTCTGACGCTGTTATTAAAAGGAGCATGAGGCACCAGGGCGAGGAGGAGGGCTGCTGATTGTGTCTGTAGTTGATTCTCGAGCTTATCTCTCCATCACAGGCTGCGATCTAAAACATCAGAGTGTCTTTCCTGCCTTTATTTCGGTGTTGAGGCTGATAGGTGTCCATTCATAAAACCCATCTCGCTGTTGGGAGGACCACACCATGAGCTTATGGTTATGGTTTTGCCCAATCAATTACACTCATTTGACTGGTCATGTAGTAGGAGTCTGTGGATTGAGGCTGGAGGTCAGTCCGTCGGGCGTTGTGGACCCGGGCAAACACGGCCACAAGGGGAACAGAGCCCGTGAACCTGACCTCATTGGCCTTACGTGCTAACAAGGCGAATGGGATTCCATTTAAATTTAAAAATTGAGCTATGGGTTTTTTTTAAAATTGTTTCTCCTGGTTATTTTATTATAGGAGTCGAGAGGCAGTATGTGTGGTGGTTAAAATCACAGACTCTGGGGCCTCCTGCCCCAGATTCAAATCCTGCCTCAGCCACCTGCCAGCTGTGGGAGCTGAGGAAGGCGGTTCATCTCTTTTTAAAATGGGGAGAATAATGGTTCTTAGCGTATTGGGTCCTTGTAAAATTTAGATGACTTTCTGCATATGGGCATAGTAGGCCTATAAGTAGATGGAAGCATACATGTTTGGATATTAGAAAGTTTGGATACACTTTTCTTTGTATTTTTCCATCCCTTTTCTTTGGGTATTTGGGTGTTTTTTTCTTTATTCACTTGTTTAATCTTTCCTATATCATAGAGGAAACCTGAGTTCTTGGCGACCAAGAAGTGCTCCCCCACAGGCTCTCACATTGCCAGACCAAAGATACCTGTTTAGATGTTCATTTTGATCCGCCTGTTATATAGCGGCATCACTGCATTCTTCAGGTGTGTGTGTTAGGCATGCTTTCTGACCCGATGGCCATCACACTATGCCTGACAGGAATGGGCCGAGTGAGGTGGATTTAGGTGGATTTATAACTAACGACACACCCAACTCACAGACAGTTGAGTAAAGCTGAGATGCCCGGGTAGGAGGCCCAGGTGCTGGGCCACCGGCTCCGTCTACGGAACGGATGGGGACCTAGGTGGCAGAGCAAGTGAGAGACAATCACACATTGGAAGGGAACATCAAGAACAAACCATCTATATAATAAAAACGCAGTGGTCATAACACTATAACGACCAAAGACCGGTCACCAGGAGGCTGCGCGCGGGTGGGCGGGGCTTCGCGATTTTGCGATTTCACGCACTGGGCTTTCTGATAAAACATACAAGGCATCATGGAGGACGTTTTTCTTCTTAAGTGCCTAAGTGGGACCTGAGTTAATAGTTCATGTGAAGAAATCTGACACAACAGCCAATAACCTGCCGGCGTCTTAGACCAGGTGGCTATAGAGTCCAGAACCAGGGAGGGGAATAGGGCCACGGGTGGGACTCAGCTGGAGTATACCCGCTTCTTCCTACAAACATTGGAAGAGGGAAATTGATAATGCCAGAGGGGGAGCCGTCCATGGAGACGATGGGGGCAGAGGGTCTGAACGTGTCAGAGGGCTGCAGGAGCTGACGAAGCTTTATTGAATAATGCTGGGACCAAACGTACCACTTGATCGACGAGTGAGCATAGAGAGTGCATGCTTCGTTCTACATGTCCCAGAGTGTGCGAAACTAGAAGAGGTGACTTGGGACATAGGGACTGGGATGTTATTGGTAGATAGGGGGTGAGTTATCAGGCAGAGGGCATTACACATTTTCTCAGCTTCCCAAGGGGGGGTGGGGCTCACTGGGTAGGGTTACACAAGAGATGTGCACTGGCTCGGGGGAGACCGGGGCTCGTGGGAGGAGGTGCCGGGAGACAGGCTACGCCCCAGGAGTTCGGAGAGGATCTGATCCTGGTGGGGTTTTAGCCTGGGGGAGGTTTGGGCGAGTCTTCCCGAGGAGTCTGTTATATTTTTGCTCTTCCCAGCTCGGATTCCGCCCCCCACTTTGTTTTCATCGTAACTTAGCTATGTGTCCGTGAGGCTGTGGGAGAACTGGCTGTACGAATATCATCTGCTCCCCAAATCTGTTCAGTTTCTGGGGGTGGGTTAATTTGCCGGCATCTCTCTGGTTCCTGAATGGAGACCGTGAGAGGTGCCGGCTTCAGTGTTGTTTTGCTTGGGGGAGTGTGGGCAGTGTGATTGCTGATACAACAGAACTCATTTCTGTCTGGATTACTCTTTTCCTCTCGGACTCCATTTTTCTCTGGTTTTGATGTGATTGCTAGCATCTCTATCACTCTCTCCTCTCCCCCACTCCCCGCCTCCTCCCGAGATGTTTGTGTTATTTCTTGTCCTCCGAATGGAGGCAGATCGTGTTCTCTATGGTTCCGCCAAAATAAGTTCCTCCATGTGTCTGTGTGTCTAAGTGTGTGTGTGTGTGTAAATACAATATGTACACGTGCATATGCGGGGGTTACTCAGCGTGGAGCGAGTAGTGAGTGGGGTACAAGCAGTGCAGCGAAGTGACGTTTTTTTCAGATGTGTGATGGATTTTATTTTATTTTTTTTGCCTTACTGATCTCAGACGTAGACATTTTTTTAAGGCAGATGAAGCAGCGATGTAAAAAAATCCTATGAATCACACCACCGTGGATTTCAGTTGTGTTGTGAGCTCAGGAGAGCCTCACGCTGAGAGCAAGTCCCTGACACAGTGACCTCATTCCCAGCGCTGCCTTCCCGGCGGCTGCTGCGGCCTCTGCTGCGAGGCTGCCGGCTGGGCCGCCGCCGTGAGACCCAGGCTTACAAGGACTTGCACGCAACTGGAATTTATGGCAAAGGGCTCGCTGCAGCTAAACTTTGATCCAGGGCACAGTAGAATGGCCTGGCACACACAGGAGGGAGATCCGTCCTTCATGACAATGAAAAGCCAGCCGAGAGAGAGAGAGAGAGAGAGAGAGAGAGAGAGAGAAGAGAGAGAGAGAGAGAGAGAGAGAGAGAATGTGTCAGGTTTATAATTACAGACTGGTAAGTATATGACGCTAGATCAATTTTAATGTGTGTGTTTTTCTTTAAGCATCCGGAGGTATGTGCCCTTTTTCCTGTTTTAATGATTAAAAAAAAAAAGAGTTGGTGCTAATGCATGCGAGGCGTCCTGGGCCCCTTGGAGAGGAGGACGTGCCCCCGCAGCCTGGCCTGGGGTCCTTCCCCAGCCCGCGTCCCCGCAGCGCACAGACAAAGGAGCCTGCACACACCAGGGCTGGAGCTTTTCTCGGAGCGATGACTCATTCCAGCTCACAAAGGATTCTGGGCAGGGTAGCGAGGAGTCAGGTTGGCTGATCCATCCCTATGACTTCACTTTGCAGAGAACGAGGCGGAAGAGGAGTGACACTGCAGATTCCCGAGGCCCTGCAGTGGGATGCTGGCTCGGTGCTCGTGGCTGTGACCCGTGGCACAGGCTCGGGGCAGCCTCCCGCCGTGCCAGGCAAATAGGATAAAAGGACAGAGGATCCCCCCCTAACATTGTCACCAGCCACGTCCATGGGCAAGGCCTTGGTCAGGTGCTTTTGAACTGAACTGGTGCCCGTATCTCGAGCCCTGACTTTTGAGAAGAGCCGCGCGTTGTAAAGTAGACCCTCGCAGGTAAAGTACCGCTCCCCGCCGTGCCCTCGGCCGCCCGGCTGAAATGCTCATTTCGGAGGTTGTGACTCGCAAGTTTACTCTTTCTTCTTATTCCAGATTCTAGGATGTCCCGTTTCTGTCACTGGCTCCTCCTTGCGCCTGGACGCAAACCCCTAGCATGCGCCAGGCTTTAGCGCCAACGCTGCCGGGGGATGGAGCCAGTCCAGAAAGGGCCAGGTAGGTCGCCCCCGCTTTTCCTTCCAGAGTGGTTGTGTGCGTAGAAATACGGTCAAATGCCTGCCGCCCCTACGCTGAGGGTGCACTGTCCTCTGGGAAGCGGTCTCGGTCTCGCTGTTGCAGTCTCCGCAGCCTCAGTCTCGAGCCATCCGGATGCCCGATGCCCGATGCCCCCGGAGGCTGCCCTCCAGGGCCGACCTCGCCGGCGTGGTGTTTCCAGGGCATCAGTCAGAACTGGGAAGCCAGGCAGCACCAGGATATTCACACGGGAAATAATTAAACTGCTTCAGATTCCCATCGGCCGAAATATCTCTTCACTCCTCTGATGGAGGCCTTCAGGAAATATTATTTGAAATGTTTTCTTCTCCATTAATCTGGCCTCTGAAATGTGAGGCGTGAGTTGGCCTGTTAACCTACTCACATACTGAAGTATTATACTGAGATCCAAGAGAGCCTGGTTTATCTGCTCGAGATGGTTTGGACCTCACTCGCATCTCACGGAGGCTGCTGCTACCCAGTAGGGGAGGAGGCGAACTTCATCCGATTACGGCAGGGCTGTTTTCTTACAACAGCCATGGGCTTTTCACACAAAGGCTTTTTTATTTAAAACAATTTTTTTCAAATAGTGAGACGCTGAAGTTGGGTCCTCAAAAGCAGATGACAGGCCCCGCTGCCAGAGTGAAACTCGGCACGTCTAGAAGCATGGTTTTACCACCCCATCAAGTTTATAGCTTTGGCACTTTTTTTATTAAAGACGTTTCTGAGATCGTTAAATCCCTTCTGTAATTTGTAATAATAATGAGAAGGTTGGAAAATAAGGCAAGCTGTATATTGGCTGGGCTCCTTGAACATCGCTCTCCTCTTTGCTCTCATGTCCATCCCATAACTCACCCTCTCCCGGGAGGCAGGGAAGCACCGTCCTCCCTCATGGTCCATGACAGCTCTTCTTCGGGTAGCACTTGTGTGCATCTTCGAAGCATGCTGAGGATGTTGGATGTTTCAAAGGATGTTTGGTCAGGAAAATTACAAGCATAATATGTTGAGAATATCCTATATAATAAAAGGCTAATATGCAAATCGACCGAATGGCAGAATGACCAGTCGCTATGATGCGCACTGACCACCAGGGGACAGACTCTCAATGCAGGAGCTGCCCCCTGGTGGTCAGTGTGCTCCCACAGGGGGAGTGCCACTCAGCCAGAAGTCTGGGGCTCCTGGACTGCAAGAGGGTGCAGGCTGGGCTGAGGGACACCCCCCCCCAACGAGTGCACATATTTTGTGCACCGGGCCTCTAGTGACTATATAATGACCCTACACTCATCGATTCTACTCATAATCGTATGCTCTGCCCCCCGAAAGGGCCTTGCCACCTGCGAGAGGCATGGTAAGGGAAAGTGTGTTTTCTTTAGAACAACTTTAAAAAAATTATCATAATAGACCGTCTCTTTCACACAGAGCTCTCCTTAGTTACTCAAACTGGAAGCCTTTTTTCAGTCTTCTCATGGCATTCATTTCTCTCTCTCTTTGTGTGTGTGTGTGTGTGTATGTACATATATATTTATTTCCCCAAAAATGTATATACACTGTAACAGCTGATAGCTCAATTTTGAAAATTAAATGTATTTTAATAAACACTGCCTTTATAATTATTCAAAGTGTGTGTATACATTTTGGAGACCATATATATGTAGTTATATATTAATAAATTTATATGACAATTGATTTACTGGTCATTCATGTCTGTTCTTGTTATATATCTTCTAAGGGTGTTTTAAACAGTCACTGGAACACGTTACAATTGCTTGTATTCTCACACATTTATATCCTGTTTCCCCACCTCCGTGGTAAGCTCATTGAAGGCAGGGATCAAGATTTATGCTTTTGTCTACAATTCATGTCTCCCGGAGTTCCCTACACAGGGAAACCACTCGGTAACTAGTTGATTACGTTTGAAACGTGTTCATTTGTCACAGAGGGTGGGAATGGTCTGTTTCGTGCACGTGGAGAATCTTGGAGGGGTGGAGTCGTGCTGAGGCCGGCCTCAGGGTCTCTGCATGTCACTGTAGGAAGGGGGCTTGTTCTTCCTGAGACGGGGCTGCGGACAGTGCCTCACCCTGCTCGTTGAGGATTGTTATTTTAACAACAATGTAGAGGTGAGCCCTTACCTGTGGACATTGATTATGGTTTCCTTAATTAGGAAGAAGAATATCACTGGACGAGCCACCCTGAAGTAAGGAGTATGCAGAACTCTGAAAGTTTGTGTGGGAGATTTTTTTTTAATCCTACAAGACATTTTGCTTAGAAGAGAGAACCAAAATGACTATTAGCATCTCAGGTGGCTTCCGAAATGACTTGATTCCTAGTGCATTGATCTTTAGTACTTACGTAAATGCTGAGTTCCCTTTTTCCATTTTTAAGTAAAAGATTGGCCCAGCCAAAATTTTGAAAGAGACCAATTTTCTTTGATAATTTTTTATATTCTTATAACTCCTTATTCATATTTTCCCCCATCCCATAGTGCTCTTCTCTCTCTGAAGTCCCTATGCAATGAATGTTTCTCATTTGCTTTAAGACCATTTTCTCCCAACCCAGTAATACATCCCAAATGCTGTATGTTTATATCTATTATAAATATTAACTTTCCTGCCTCCCAGTCAAAATATTCCATTCGCTCGGTGCACATGCTCGCAGATAAGAATCAAGAGGTGAGCAATCTGACTAAACGAATTAATTCTAGTGTAAGAAAGACCGTTGCCCCTTAGCCTTCCCACAGATGTCTCTGGTTTGTGTGTGTGTGTGTGTGTGTGTGTGTGTGTGTGTGTGTGTGTGTTTTTAAAAAAAACACAGGGTGTTGTTTTTTTTTAGGACCAGATGATTTCCCTCTTGGTAGAAATTCAAACACCATACAAGAGCATATTGAATAAATTCAGATGGGCTTGGGGAAGACAGTTTTAATACTAACTACCACTTACGAAATATTTATTAGGTCTCAGGGACCGTGTAGGCATTCACAGCCATTATGTCACTGAATCCCCTCAATGACTCTCTGAAGTAAACATCACTGTGTATACTTTATAACAGAAGAAAAAGAAGAAATCAAGACTCAAAAAATTCATTTGCCATCACTCACACAGCTACTGAGGAGCAGAGGTGGGCTCTGAACCTAAGGTTTCGATGACAAAGTTCCTGGCCTCTGCCGCAGTCTCGTGATGGCGAATTTTGGAGAGAAAAGTTACTTCTTGGTACAGTGAGTTGGGAGTTTTCCCTGTACTCGTTCATCCCTGTACGCACTATGCAGTTCTTTCATAAAACCCCCATGGCCGTCGGAAGGGCTGGCCGGGTGTTCAACTGTTGGGGCGTCGGCAGCAGCCATTCAGTATAATTTTGTTGTAATTTGGGAACCATCAACATACACATATCCGAACTGTATTTAATTAGGCCTTCTTGTTCTATTCCAATTGTATTTTACAGAAATCAGTCACAGTAATATTGTGATTCCTAAACTGATGAGGCAAAGGGCACAGTTCTGAGAAACAGGCATGGTGATTCTAACTTATAAAGAGGGGACAAGGATGACCCTGGATTCGAGACGGATTTGTTCATAGCGTCGAGAAATCCCATCCGTGGGAATCGGAGCATCTCATGTCGCTGGTGTTAGGCTGGGGTCTGCTATACAGTGGAGGTGGAGAAGAAGTAAAATAGGAACCGAGGTCCCATTCTCCATGGTGTCCTCTCAATAAAGTAAAGGAAGACACTGTCTTCCACAGGAGCTCGTTAGCCAGTGCTTTACAGAATGGCATGGCATCTGAGAGATCTTGTTCAATGTTGTCCGCAAGGACTGGGATTTCATCATGACTTCATCCTTGGTGGTAAATGGGTTTAACTTAGTCCTGGATGCAGGACCAGAGAGTGAGGTGGAAGCTGGTGATGGGAAACATCTTGGTAGTTAGCAAGGTCTTACCTTGCCTTGTCTATATATGTAGTACCTGTTTATTCAACAAACCTGAGTGCCTGCTCTGTGTCTAGTACTCTGCTAGGTTTTATTCCATGGTGCCAGGCACACGCTACACTCAGGTTGTAATGTGGAACCTTAGCAAAGGTTTGAAGCATGTAACCTTTTTTTTTTTTTTAATCCTCAGCCGAGGATATGTTTTTATTGAATTTAGAGAGGACGGGAGAGAGAGAGAAGAAAATTGATGTGAGAGGGAAACATCAATCAGTTGCCACCCATATGTGTCCTGACCAGGGATTGAACCCTCAACCTAGGTATGTGCCCTGACGGGGAATCCACCCTGCAACCTTTGGTGCATGGGACGATGCTCCAGCCAACGGAGCCACCCGGCAAGGGCTGAAGCATGTCGCCTTTAAGCTACAAATCTATTGCAGTAGCAGATGGTCCCAAAGTGTTAGCTGTTCATTAGAGAAGATGTCAGTTATCATCCTAGTGAGTCGGCTACGAGGCCTCACCCACCACTGTCCACTGACTGCCTTTCCTCCCTGATCCTCCACTTCTTCTGGCTTGTCTGTCTCTGCTTATTAACGAAAACTTGTAGACTGGGGAAGATGAGGGTCTCTCTTGTAAACCATTGATTTGTCATTTCACCTGGCTGCATTAGACACCTCTCTGCATTAGACAGAAAGGTTTGGGTGATGTGGTAGACATAACCCATTTGCGTGTATGTGTGTGTGGGGGGGGGGGGGGGGGGGGGGGGGGGGCGGGCGCGGTGCGCACACCCATGCATGCCACCTCGCTGGCTCTTGTTTAAACCTACTGTCATTAGAAGTTTCTTAGTATGTCAGAGCTAACAATGGCCACCATTGGCTTATTATTAACAAGAACTTCGTATGTACATTGTCCTTTGAATTAAAATAATTTATTCAAATAATAGCTTAGGAATGGGACCTTCTTTAAGAGACCCATCAAATGTTGAAATACAACATTCACAAACTTCAGAGAAGCCCTTACAGAATATCTAAATGTTCTGAAATTCCTTTTCACGCCAACTTTCCCTCCATCGACTGTTGCAATGAGGGCTCGGCCTTAGATTTCTGAAATCGGTGGCCTTTAAACCAAACGTACCATAAATTGATACAAAGCGCCTTCTTTCAATGGCGGTTTTCTTTGAAATTCCAAATACAAACATTAGAAAGTCAAGCACAGTCATTCGGTTTCACAGGAGAGGTGGCAGCCTTGGGCTCCTGGGCGCCGTTCGCTCTGCCCCCCGAAAGGGCCTTGCCGCCTGCGAGAGGCCTGGGAGGGGAAAGCGTGTTTTCTTTAGAACAACTTTTAAAAATGATCGTAGTAGACCGTCTGTTAAAAGAAACCGAACGACATTTATCCATAAAACCGGGGTTAATAAATTGAACTAAACTGTAAAACACAAGATTTGTCTGATGCCTTGCGTCAGAGAAGTTGTTTGCTTAACCCCGGCGAGCTCACGGTTTCCCCAGGCCCACGGGTATTTAAGGTAAAACTTGGCCCATTAGTAGTTCTATGACTGGTTTGTGGAAAGGAATAGAGTTGTATTGTCGCTGTGCGCCTGTACATTTTACAAGCAAGTTGGACCGTTTTTATGGGTCGCAGTATCTGCTCCATGTGGTAATTTTATGGGCATCTATAATTGTAACTTTAGTGTTAATTTTGGCAGCTCAGAGAACAAAAACAGGCTCACGTTGGTCCCGAGGAACAAAGCGGAGCAAGGCTTTGCACTGGAAAGAGTAAATGATGGAGCCTTTATCAAAAGGGGACAATTAACAGCCCCAGGTCTTGCGATTCTTTTTAAAATCCAAGCCTACCCTCTCAGATTGGATGGGCATGAAAACAGGGTCTCCTGCAAGATGGAGACACAGCTAGACGGGAGTTCTGCGCTGGGTTTTTATGCCTTGATGTGGAATCTGAGCATTTGAGAGCCCGAAGGAATGAATGTTTGAAATCATTTCCTCGAAACTGTCATCTCCCAGAGTGGTCGTTGTGTTTGGTTGTAAGAGACTGGGCACGTTCAGTGTCCCCCAAACCTCCCAGTTACAAATCAGGTCAGTTTCAGAGCTGCACTGGGAAGCATGAACTTCATTAGGATCACGGGTAACTGTTCGATCCGGAGGGCAGAATACATCGGCTTTTATGATGGAAAATAGTCCTTAGCAATAAGGAGGGGAATGGGAATGCTGGTGCTTGGAAAACCAGATTACTTGCAGAAGGCTGACACGCAAGATGGACTTCGGAGTACTTTAAGGCTGCCGTTTATTATGTCGTAGCTCCTTATACGTTAGTATGAAGATGGTCACTTTAGATGGAAGAAAATCGAGTTATGTTTGCTCTTTCACTAAGTGTCTTTTGGAAAGCTGTGGGTATGTTTGGGAGGCGATGAATGAGAGTTGGAAGTCACATCTTCTTAGGAGTCGTGTTGTCCTCCCTCATATGGAGAGTTCCGGTACAGAGGACCCCAATTAATGACCGAAAGAGAAAATGAGGTTCATAAAGACAGAGCTTTATTACAGGATGGTTGGTGGAGTTCCCCTTCCCCAAATAGAACCAAGATTGGAACAGTTTGGGAACTTGAGTACCTCAAGGTATTGGGTCGGTGATAAGCACTCAGATATATTTCTTTTTGAAAGAATTCCAGCTAAAGGAACTGGCCGAAAGGTGAATGGGAGAATGCATAGAGGGGTTTAAATAGTAAAAATGTGTGCATGTGAGGAAGCCATTTCTGAGACGGTAACTAGCTGCAGACAGTAAAAGCCAGAGGAAGTCAGCATGTGCCCGATTCTTGCCAGTCGTCCGGACCCTCCTTGTCAGTTGCCTGGGAGACTGTAATAGTCACCGGTTTGTCCTCCACCGTCGCACAAGAGTGGTTTTCTATCACAGCGACGTCGTGTAATTCCTCTGTGTGAATGCATGCAGTGGTTCCTCGTTAGCATCAAGAATAAGATCAAAGCCTTCTGCTCAACCAGGATCTGGCTTCTGTTTCCTCTCACCTCGCCACCAGCCTGCCCCTGCGGTGCCAACGTTCGCCTGGCACCCCGGGCTATGCATGCTCTGCAAGGCTGTCTCCCACCTCCCGCGTGGTCTCCATCCTCTGCTCCATCATCACCACCGGGCCAATTTCTCCTGGTCCTCATGTGTCTCATAGTACCTTAGATGGAAGCAATCTCCAAGTGCTCACTGAGGTCTGTTAAATCTGATGTTCAGTGCTCTTACAAGCAAAGACGTCTTCCTACGATGGTAACATTTTCACGCCTTCTCACATTTTAAATTCACTTACCAGAAATTTATTGAATGCTTGCTCTGTCCAAGGCACCGTGCTTGGCTTTATCTGAATCATCCTGGATTTGACAAGTGTTCCCTGAGGACGGTACCTAAATGGATGTTTGTAAGAAAATAAAGCTGGAATAAAACCTATTTTCCCCTTCTTGTTAGAACAATAGGGCGGCATTATCGCAGTTTAGAAAGAATCTGTTAGCCTACAAAGTAGCTATGAGTTTTTAGATGAGTTGTCTTTATGAACGTGTTTGGGACTAATTGTGACAGTGGAAAAATTTATCCTATCAATTATAGACAAGCAGCAATTCATAGTTTATGCACAATGTGGTAGTTTCTTTAGATGGTGATGACCAACAATGTTTTAGCTGTGTTTATATTCCCTTGTTTTCTTTGAGTGTAAGTGTGGTCCAGTTGGAAGAATTTTCTAGTAGTATATTTTAACAATGACTAGATGACTCATGAAGCAGGTCTGATATAAGATCTATGGTAAATTGGAATAATGTGTTATGTTGTTTAAGAGATACCTATGGTTTCTTTAGTACAGATCTAAATGCATGCCCTAAACCATCACTTAGTATATAATTATGTTTCTATGGTAACTGCTCTGTTTGGGGGGATTATTATTAATAGGGGGAGTCTTAGAAATTGCATATAAATTAGGTATATTTGATCTTCTGTTAAATTTTGTTTGTTTTTCAATTATTGATTAAAATATGTTAAGAAAATCACAATCCTTAAAATACCCTGAGAAAGTCCTTGGATTATAATGTTATAAAGGGATATTCATTCATTCAACAAACATTTATGGGGTGTCTGGTGTAAGCTCTGCATTATTCTAGGTCAGGGGTCCTGAAACTACGGCCCGCGGGCCACATGCAAATACAAATATTGTATTTGTTCCCATTTTGTTTTTTTACTTCAAAATAAGATATGTGCAGTGTGCATAGGAATTTGTTCATAGTTTTTTTTTAAACTATAGTCCGGCCCTCCAACGGTCTGAGGGACAGTGAACTGGCCCCCTGTTTAAAAAGTTTGAGGACCCTGTTCTAGGTGCTGGGAATGTGGTGGGAACATGTTTCCTGCTGTCCAGGAGCCTACGTTCTTGTGGGAGAGACAGACAGTACACCAGGAGACACACACACACACACACACACACACACGCTCGGCATGAAGACAGCAGCCGGGTAACAGTCTGGTTCCAGTTCCAGTGTGTGTGGTTTTTCCACACCGCCAAGCAATTCTCGGGCCCCAGGTGGGGAGCGGTGGGCTGGTCCCAGGGGTGGGCCGGCTGGCTCAGACCCTGCGACCACTCAGGCCTGGCGAGGAGCTCCAGTCTTCTAGGTGCAGTTGGCAGGCACTGTAGGAATTCGTGCAGGGAAGTGGCGTGTGTTCTGTGCTTTTCTAAGAAGGCCTGGTTGTTCTGTGAAGCAGAGAGCGTCGGGGCAGGAGGGAAAGCTGGTCACCAGCCGTTAGGTTGGGCGAGGGACGAGGTGATGGCGGTGTGGAGCAGGGATGGAGGAGAGGGAAGGGACTCGGGAAGCCTTTGGACTGAGAATAAACAGGATTGGCGATGGGGCTGGGGTGGGAGGAAGTGGATAGTAATTTATCTTTAGTGCAGTACACAGAGGAGGTGATGTGGAGATGGTCACTTAGGGCCCCCACATCCCAATTTGTCCAAGTTAAAAGTCATTGCACAGACTCTTTATTAAAGTGGGGCTGAGTTTTTTCAAAGCAAATGCAATCCAGACACTTAAAGCATGCTGCCTCTTCTATTTATTTGGCTGCAATGAGTGAAAAGAAATTTGCATAGAAGATGGCATTTGAACTAAACAAATAATTTCAGCCAAAAGCATAAGGTGAATGTGGCCTAAAATAGTTAAGTTTGCTAAGAGTTATTTCTTTTCTACAGAGAGACCAAGTTCCCTGTAACTTACACACAATCAGAAAATAGACCTGCATTTTAAAAATCATATTTAGTAACTTTGTATGTTTGGTCTCCCGAGACGTTCTTCATTGTGAAGGCGCTGCCTTCCAAATGGCACACAGGTCAAAGGTCCTGGGGCGGGCTCTGATCTTCCCCTTTGCCAGCTGGCCTCACCTCTCTTTCATCTAATTTACAAAGTCATTCCAGGTGACGTGGGGTCCACCTGTCCATCCTAGCCCCTCATCAAGGGACCTGGCCTCCATGCCCTGGTCCTCTCCTGCGGAAGGCGGAGGGAGAGGGAAGCCCAGACGAGATCTCTACGTGGCTGTGGCTGAGCTGCTGGCCCCCGAGGGGAGGCCCCCCCCCCCCCCCCCCCCGTGAAGTGAGCATCTGTGAGATGATGCAGCGCGGCTCTGCACAGCGGCACAGACACGCCCGGTGCCCAGCAGCTGGTATCATTGCCGTTTGAATCTTCCCTTTGTTCTTGCAGTCGGCGGTGGTCAATAATGTTTTGTCCCCTCGCATCGTACGCTGTTTTCACGTGTATTCGTCAGTGTTAACATCTGTGTAACAGGCTGTCGTTACTAACGGAGCCCCGTTTTGAGCAATGACCCTACGGCCAAAGTGACGAAGAATACCGAGGTGAAAAACAATGGGCCTTTCTTGCCCTGCCACGTACTTTGCATTAACGCTTTAGGCTACCGTTTCAGGAGGGTATTCCTGGGTCAAAGGGCATGGTCCTGAAATGTACCATCCAGTTATTTTCCAGGAGAGATAAGCACATCACACAACTGCCCCGCAGAGCCGGGTGATCATTTCCCCCAAAACTTCATTTAGGCCAAATCGAGCCCCAGAGGCGTCTGGTACCTGTTTCTGATGATGAAATACTTCACGGGGTCAGCCCTGTCCGCAGTGGGGGTGGCATAGCAGTGCCTCAGCAGCAGCTTGAACTGGGCGGTGTCCCCTCTCTCCAGGAGGGCGCCCACGTACAGCATGGACTCCACGGGCAGTGCGGCCGACGCCCCCTCGTAAGGCAGCGTGTAGTTCGGGTCTTGGAAGAGGGCCATCATGACGGTAAACTCTCCCTCGCCAGCCAGGCTGATGTTCACGGAGCTAGACCAGGGCCCACAGGGTGGAGGCGTTAGGTTTTGACCCATAAGAACAAAATCAATCCGGCCCCACTTCTGTGTGAGGTTACGGAGGCAAAAGCACATCGTCGGTCCCCGCAAACACTAGTCGATCGTTCCTTTAAACCAGAGTTTACTATCTTCTAGGCCAGGGGTCCTCAAACTACGGCCCTCGGGCCATATGCAAATACAAATATTGTATTTGTTCCCGTTTTGTTTTTTTACTTCAAAATAAGATATGTGCAGTGTGCATAGGAATTTGTTCATAGTTTTTTTTTAAACTATAGTCCGGCCCTCCAACGGTCTGAGGGACAGTGAACTGGCCCCCTGTTTAAAAAGTTTGAGGACCCTGTTCTAGGTGCTGGGAATGTGGTGGGAACATGTTTCCTGCTGTCCAGGAGCCTACGTTCTTGTGGGAGAGACAGACAGTACACCAGGAGACACTCACACACACACACACACACACACACACACACACACACACACACGCTCGGCATGAAGACAGCAGCCGGGTAACAGTCTGGTTCCAGTTCCAGTGTGTGTGGTTTTTCCACACCGCCAAGCAATTCTCGGGCCCCAGGTGGGGAGCGGTGGGCTGGTCCCAGGGGTGGGCCGGCTGGCTCAGACCCTGCGACCACTCAGGCCTGGCGAGGAGCTCCAGTCTTCTAGGTGCAGTTGGCAGGCACTGTAGGAATTCGTGCAGGGAAGTGGCGTGTGTTCTGTGCTTTTCTAAGAAGGCCTGGTTGTTCTGTGAAGCAGAGAGCGTCGGGGCAGGAGGGAAAGCTGGTCACCAGCCGTTAGGTTGGGCGAGGGACGAGGCGATGGCGGCATGGAGCAGGGATGGAGGAGAGGGAAGGGACTCGGGAAGCCTTTGGACTGAGAGTAAACAGGATTGGCGATGGGGCTGGGGGTGGGAGGGAGTGGATAGTAATGTATCTTAGTGCGGTACGCAGATGAGGTGACGTGGAGATGGTCACTTAGAGCCCCCACATCCCATTTTGTCCAAGTTAAAAGTCATTGCACAGACTCTTTATTAAAGTGGGGCTGAGTTTTTTCAAAGCAAATGCAATCCAGACACTTAAAGCATGCTGCCTCTTCTATTTATTTGGCTGCAATGAGTGAAAAGAAATTTGCATAGAAGATGGCATTTGAACTAAACAAATAATTTCAGCCAAAAGCATAAGGTGAATGTGGCCTAAAATAGTTAAGTTTGCTAAGAGTTATTTCTTTTCTACAGAGAGACCAAGTTCCCTGTAACTTACACACAATCAGAAAATAGACCTGCATTTTAAAAATCATATTTAGTAACTTTGTATGTTTGGTCTCCCGAGACGTTCTTCATTGTGAAGGCGCTGCCTTCCAAATGGCACACAGGTCAAAGGTCCTGGGGCGGGCTCTGATCTTCCCCTTTGCCAGCCGGCCTCACCTCTCTTTCATCTAATTTACAGAGTCATTCCAGGTGACGTGGGGTCCACCTGTCCATCCTAGCCCCTCATCAAGGGACCTGGCCTCCGTGCCCTGGTCCTCTCCTGCGGGAGGCGGAGGGAGAGGGAAGCCCAGACGAGATCTCTACGTGGCTGTGGCTGAGCTGCTGGCCCCCGAGGGGAGGAGAGAGTAGAACAGGTGTAGCTCCCAACTCCCACCTGTCCTCATCCACTGCCACTAGTTCATCTTCTACACATTAGGCCAGGGGTCCTCAAACTACGGCCCGCGCGGGCCACATGCAAATACAAATATTGTATTTGTTCCCGTTTTGTTTTTTTACTTCAAAATAAGATATGTGCAGTGTGCATAGGAATTTGTTCATAGTATTTTTTTAAACTATAGCCTGGCCCTCCAACGGTCTGAGGGACAGTGAACTGGCCCCCTGTTTAAAAAGTTTGAGGACCCCTGCATTAGGCTTTAGAGCAGGGGTGGGGAACCTTTTTCCTGCCAAGGGCCATTTGGATATTTAAAACATCATTCACGAGCCATACAGAATTATCAAATTAAAAATTAGGCTGCTGTATTTGGCCAAACATTTAATTAACTCACCCCTAATGCTCTTGCGGGCCTTAAATGGCCCCTGGGCCAGATGTTCCCCACCTCTGCTTCAGAGTAAGATTTGGCTTAAATTTAATGGTGCAACAAGTTTTTAAATATTTAAATTTACTCATCTAGGGAGTAGCACACTTCCCCACTGAGGTGGTCCATCCACATAATTCTGTCATTTCTGAATCCCCAATATGAACGGAGCCTCACCAGCCAGTGGGTGAGACTCATACCCACAGCACAGCCTGAAGCTCCATGTTCCAGCCCCCACCCACTGCCACCCCAGCAGACACTTGCAAGACTCCCCCAGGGGCCTTCTCTTTGTGACACTTACGTCCCAGAGGCCCCAGAGCTGGTGGGTTCTAAGTTCGGTGGGTTCCTGGCTTCTGCTGGTGTTGACCTCTGCTGGCCTCACCCTGTTTTGGATTTGAGTTCTCCTCACTCTCTCTGGTTTGGGGGAAAATGTTTCACACTCTCCTCATACCCATCTGGCAGAGAATCGCAGCTCAGCAGAGCTGATGGGGTCTCCCAGGGATGCAGGAGCGAGGGGACCATTGACTTGAGCTGGGGTGTGGCGGGGGGGCAGGGCAGGGAGACGTTCAGGCCTTTGACACTGGGATCCTGCTGCTGCGTCCGGTGCACCTGTTAGACTTGCCCCTCATCTGGTGGTTTTCATTCCCAGGCTCTGTTGCCTGGTTTCATCCATCACACCATTTCCCACTCAGTCCATCGAAGCAGGGTTCGAGTTGTTTCCCAAAGGACCTCTGGACTCCATCAAACTCGGGGTTGCGCTGGGCACAGCTCTAAGTGCCTGACAGTGAGGGGGCTGCCCCCCGCCCCGCCCAGTGTGCCCAGACACCTTCCGGGAAGGTGTTGCTTAATGCCACTGGCTGACCTGGGTCTGGGTTCTGGCGGCCATGTAGCTTATTAAGAGAGACGCATGCTTAGGAAACAGAGAGGAGAGATTATGTAAGTACACGTGGGAAATAAACTTAACTCACAGACATTCTGCTCTGCCGATGGCTTTCGCCCGCTTTCTGTAGGGCCTCTTCCAAGTGAGACCTTACAGAGCCCCAAAGTCCGAAACAGGGGGCACCTGGGTGTGGGAGCAGACTTTCCTGCTCTCCCAGCCTCCCCCTCTGTTGGGGGCTAGGAATTCTCGGAGCGGAAATCAGAAATCACCAGCCTGTGCCGTAGAGAAGAGATGCGGGAGAGAAGACGTGCATTGCCTGTTGTCACCTCCTCCAAAGCCTAGCCAGGTAGCCCCTGGCTCCCGGGGTCAGCCTCCCCGCCACTGCTCTTAGATGCAAAGCAAACGTGTGCAGAGGCCTCAGCCCCTCCTGGGTGTAATCTGCCCTCTCCGGCCCCCCAGCCCAGGCTTTACCGGCCACCAGTCATCTTTCTGATTCACGTCTGACTGTCACTTCTGACGCTCCCTCTCTGGCTCACCATCCCCCATAGGATGCGGGCCTTGGGCACACGGCTCTTTCCTCCGCCTGTGCCTGCACCCCTGTGGGCCCTCTCTACTCCCCAGAAACACCTGCTGCTGGGTTCTCCCACCCCCTTCAGCACCCCACCTCCCAGCCACCGCACACTCCTGCTTCAGCCCTGGATTCAGGCTACAGGTCCCCCATAAAACCTCCCATTTCCTGCTTCTCAGCCCCACCCCCACCTCCCCTCCCTGCTCCAGAGTTGGGGTTCAGCTTCCTCTGGTACACCTTGAACTTTGGTCTACTTACTTGTCTCCTCCACTTGAATGGGAACTCCTTGGGGGCAGAGGTGTTTGGGGGAGAGGCCTTCTTCACGTTCCCAAGCTCCCAGCAGATGCCTGACCCGAAAGGCAGTCACCTTTTGAATGAATGAATCCTCGTTACCACAAATGCATCCGTCCCAATGCAGATGCCAGTTAGTAAATACATCGGCTCCAAGTTAATAAAAGCGGAGATCGTTGCTCAAAGCCTCGAGCTTTTCAGTGCTACGTCTAGCGAAGCCGGTGCCCGGGTTTAAAGGCAGGTTCTGTGTGTCGAGGCCCCTGGAGCTCCCGCTGTTCTGTGGGAGTCTTTCCACCCGAGTGGACGGCCTGCGCTTGTGTGAACAGCGCCAGGGTTTGGCATTGGCCGTGCTCACCACGCGGGGGCAGGTGTGGTCATGGGAGGGGCGTGTGTGTGAGGTGTGCGTGTGACAGGTGGCTGGCTCTTTGAATGATCTGCTCACTTGTGAACATTGTCTTTCTGCAGGTGATGTGTCACCAATCAGTATGTCTCCCATCAGTCAATCTCAGTTCATTCCACTCGGGGAAATCCTTTGCTTGGCCATCTCAGCAATGAACTCGGCACGAAAACCAGTCACCCAAGAGGCCCTGATGGAGCACCTGACCACGTGCTTCCCAGGTAATGGGAGACGCAGGGAGCACTCGCCACTCGGACTCGAGCTCTGGCTGCGCCCGGACTGCGCACGGACGCGGCCTCTCGTGTTTGAATCTAACGGGGGAAATCGTTGCCAAAAGTGACCAGGAACTTTTCTTAGTTTAGTAATTAAACATTAAGGCACCTGGGTTACTTCAAAAATAATTTGCCTTCTTCAGCTGTAATACTTTTTTAATTGGCACTGAGCGAAAGAAATTAAATTGGGATCCGTGAGGAATTCTGGCAAAAACTCCCGAGATTCCATTCAACCTTTGCAACACAACCTCCTTTAAATACATGAACATCATGAGTCCTGGGAGCTAGTCAGAAACAACTGAAAATTTTAGTCCTAAGGGATTAAACTACAGAGAGAGAGAGAGAGAGAGAGAGAGAGAGAGAGAGAGAGAGAGAGAGAGAGAGATATCACGATAAATGTATCCAGGATATTTATGTCATGTCCTGATGAGTTTTAAGAACATGGCATTTGGTAAATTAGTTAAGATCTCATTATGACAGAAAAAATGAAATGTTTTCTCTTAACTGTTAGAATAAGACAGTGGCCCACCTGCTGTGTGGACGGCCTTGGCTGCCCCCAGTGCTGGAAGCTCTTAGGAATGGGGAGGAGCTAAAGACCTTGGGCCCATCTCCAGGAGGCAGCCCACTTCTCAGCCCCACTATGTTATCCCCTCTCCTCCAAAAAGTACGGCCCTGCCAGAGTTGCCAAACCTCCTGCTTCTTCAAGAGAATCTGGAAATGCAGTTTTATGGGGCATCTCTACGTCATCCTAAGTATTGGCAGTCGTGTGCGGGTAGATTTTACCCTGGGTGTGCCGATGACATGC
The DNA here is from genome assembly GCF_000412655.1 of Myotis brandtii. Taxonomy (NCBI): domain Eukaryota; kingdom Metazoa; phylum Chordata; class Mammalia; order Chiroptera; family Vespertilionidae; genus Myotis; species Myotis brandtii. The sequence goes on along the minus strand of NW_005371230.1, from coordinate 907,477 downwards.
AAGCCAAGGAAAACACATTATTGGGCCATCAGTTTGTCAGCTTGGCTTGGATGCAACCACTACCTCGATGGAAATAGAGCTTACTCACGTTAAGCACAGACGCTTCACATCTTTTTCATTCAACTGACAAGAGACCTTAGTAAATACAGGGTGTCCCCCAAAAACGTATACGCACTTTGAATGCTCATAAAGTCAGTGTTTATTAACATGCAGTTCGTTTTCAACATTTAAAAGAACCTTCAGAAATGAATCATTTTTTTGTCAGTGCCTGTTTTCAAACTCATGACCGTCTGGTCCAGGCATTGCTGATAACTCGAAGCAGTGGAATCGCAAGCATCAACAATCACTTCATCCGATACTTGTGTGCCCTCAATTCGTCAACTGTGCTGGTTTTGTACCGTAAACTTTATCTTTTATGTGTCCCCATAAAAAAAAAGTCTAGTGGCACTTTAGGATAAATTTTCTTTGTTCAAAGCTTAGTCTGCCTTCTTATTTCAAATCAGTTATACCCGAAAAGGAGTGAAAATTAAGTGAGTTATCAGCTGTTAAAGTGTGTATACATTTTTTGGGACACCCTATATAAGCTGTTGGTTGTATCAGTTAGTGTTTGCTGCAAAAAAGCTGGGTAACAAACAATCACGGAACATCAGTGGCATTCAGCGATAAACATTTATTTAGCTCCAGGAGTCAGCTGATTCAGACGGGTCGCAGCCAGGTGGCTCCTCTCCACCTGCCCCCCATCCTCTCAAGCAGAGTCCTGTTCTGTCTACTGGGGTGGCAGATGCCCAGCCAGTTGCACAAGGGTTCGTCAGCCCTTTGGTGATGTCACACCCAGTCACACGTCTTTGGCCAAACTCAAAGTCCAGGCGTGGGAAATGCACATGACCATGGGGGAGGGCAGAAGGACTGCTTCCAAACGAAGCAGGGATTGGCCAGATTGAGTCTCCCCACTTTTCCTGGTGATGTGTTCCCCTCTGTCAGTTTCTCAGTTAATGTATGTGAAATGATATGTATTGTTTAAAAACTCTAACACAGTGGTTCTCAACCTTCCTAATGCCGCGACCCTTTAATACAGTTCCTCATGTTGTGGTGACCCCCAACCATAAAATTATGTTCGTTGCTACTTCATAACTGTAATTTTGCTACTGTTATGAATTGTAATGTAAATATCTGATATGCAGGTTGTATTTTCATTGTTACAAATTGAACATAATTAAAGCATAGTGATTAATCATAAAAACAATATGTAATTATATATGTGTTTTCCGATGGTCTTAGGCGACCCCTGTGAAAGGGTCGTTCGACCCCCAAAGGGGTTGAGACCCACAGGTTGAGAACCGCTGCTCTAACAGGATCCCACCCTGGGAACCTATGAATTGTCTTAAATTTTATACCATTTTCCCATCTCTGATTGTCTCTCCTTGTTAACTTCCAGCCAAACCCATTTCCTTTCAGTAGGAAGATGGGAGAGGGGTTAGGTTGGGTGGAAAGCTGGTCTTTGTTGTTTAAGCCTCAAAACCTGAATTCCTGATGAACTTCGGGGGTAGAATCGGAAAGTGATGGGACAAGCAGATGTTAACAGTATCCATCACAAACATACCTCTTTCAGGTGACAGGTGACCCCCATGGATTTCTAGTGGGACCCTGGATTTCATAGATAATTCAAAATGGCTGTCATTATACTTGGGGGGCTTACAAATAAGATCATCATCATCAATACCAGTGGTTTTCAGGGAAGGCTTATGAACTGCACAGGTAGAAGGCTGGGAAATGACTGAACAGGGAATGTTTCTAAGGTTGTTTTTTTAATTAAACATTCTTTGATCGATATACTTCCAGATACAAAACATAAACACTTTAGATGTAAAGTCTCTATGGAAACGCTTTCTTATTCCTTCACTTGGGAACAGTCAGGGAGCTTATTCCTCATGGTAAGGAATGATCACAGTGTACTCACGATTCTGTATAGTTTTGTAAGGGTTCTGAGATCATCACGGGAAGGCCTACAATCAGCAAATTCTAGAATACAGGTAAATTTTTGTTGTGTAGTAATAGCCATTTTTATGAATTGGGCCTTTTTCTTTAACATAACAGCATAGTAAACTCAATCGTGAAGCCTTAAAAATGAACCTTACCATTTTTTTTGGAAAAACTTATTTGTATTTTAATTTTTTTGTTTTCATTGATGAGAGAGAGAGAGAAAGAGAGATGGGGGGAGGGGGATTTGTTGTTCCACTTACTTATGAATTCATTGGTTGATGCTCTATGTGTCCTGACTGGTGATTAAACCCACAACCTTGGGGTATTGGGATGATGCTCTAACCACCTGAGCTACCCAGCCAGGGCTGCTTCTTTCTGTTTTAGTATTGACTGCACGGGTGCTGCTGTGTGAGAGACCCTGTTTTACATGTGGGTTTGTCCTCTGGATGACTGTGCTGCACAGCTCCTGGGGTGTCATTCGTGAGACTGCAGTGTAAGTGGGGTCTATTCTCAGGAGCCGAATTCTGCGTGAAGTTGTTCTGACTGTTAATGGGGCGTAGCAGCTCTTTATAAGTTGCTTTCTCGTGTACAAGCAGTTTTTGTTTTATGCGGGTGCTCAAGAATTGCATAGATAAGGTTTGGGTTCTATCACTAATTCACCTGGAATTTGTTTTTATTTTGTGCAGAAACTCTCATGAAATTTAGGGGAAACATTGCGATTATCCCGGCCTTGGAATCATTTGCATGAAAACCAGTGTGCGTTTCCCAAGAGTAGAGCCTAGATTGAAAGTAAGCATGTGGGCCCACAATGAGACAATTCTATGAAATAATACCTTCTTCGTAGGCACTGTTACCTTGTCCACCTGGTCACTATGGATGCCTCCTGAAGGCAGTAACGAAACAGGTGTGTGTACTACATCTCATTCATGGCCTCTCTCCCCTTGAGAACCCCAGGCCATTACCTAATGCTTTCGTATCCCACCTTCACCGTTTGGAAGGATTCGGGGGAGCTTACCCTTCTCAGCTTACCTGGATGTTCTGGGTTGCTATACAGTGTCCTTTGAAGGTAATCTAGGTTTCCATGCGTCTTGACCCAAAGTTGAGACTACTCATAGCTAATATGTATCGAGAACTCACTATATGTCAGGTACTGTTGTACGTACATTACACTCATTTAATCTCACAACTCTGTGAGCATAGGTGCTGTTACGATCCACATTTTGATGGCAGTAAATAGAGGCTCAGAGAGGTGAAGTTGCCTAAGAAGATACCAATCGTATTGGTTTTGTAGAGCAGCTGCAACATGGTACAGGAGGCTTAAACGACAGAAATGTATTGTCTTACAGTTCTGGAGGCTCGGAGTCCAACACCAGGTGTCGGTAGAGTTGGCTGGTTCCCTCTGAAGGTGAGGGACAAATCTGCTCCAGGACCGGACCGTGTCCTTGGCTGGCAGACAGCTGTCTTCTCCTGGGGTCTCCTGCCACTGTCCTCTCTATGCGTGTCTCTATGTCCAAACTTCTCCTCTAAAGATGGCACTTGGCATGTTGGATGAGGGCCCACCTAGTGACCTCATGTTAACTTGATTATCTCTAGAAAGACCCCCATCTGCAAGTAAGGTCGCATTCTGAGGTCCTGGGAGGTAGGACTTCAGTATATGAATGGCAGAGGGTGGGGGGGGCATGATTCAACCAGTCGCATCGAAGAACAGTGATGGATTTCTAGCCAGCAGCCTGGCCCTGGAGCCCAAGCGCTCAGTCTCCACTGAAATTGCCATTTCCGTGGGTCAGACACGGTTGAATATCGGCAGTATGATCCAAGCTGACCTGCTTCCAGATTACCGTCATGCACCTGATAGGATATTTGGTCAACGACAGACCGTGTATAGGATAGTGGTCCCATAAGGTTACAGTGGAGCTGAATTTCCTGTAGGAAATGGAAGGCCATGTGGTTCAGAAGGAATTTTTCTCTCTGACGGGATTAGTATCTATGGGGCTTGGCAACCAGTTCCCTCTCACTCACAGCACCTCAATTCCGAGGGCACAGCTTACATCCCAGACCGACAGCCACTGACCTGTTTCAGCAAGAGGAGCCCGTCCCTGAGCCCTGTGTGTTCAGGGGGATACAGCCCTCCACACCTAGTCAGACGGTCCTCAGAACGTTGCTGTGCATCCTTTGTCAAGGACCTGAGGTCCTGTACAGGGACACAGGTCCCCGGGAGCTACCTGAACAGGTGTGAAGTGCCGCGGCCCCTTTATAAAAGCTCTCTGTGGTTGTGTGGGGCCAGCCTGTCCCTGGACTATGGAAATATTTCCAGGTTGTAATGATATAAAGCATAGGTAAGTTGTCTTTCTTCCATCAGTTCAATGCCAGAGCGAGCCTTTTGTGCCAGATGGGGTCAATGAAACCGAAGACGAATTCCACAAGTGCAAATATTGAGTCCTCAGTTCTGCGCCCCCTCCATGTTAAACACCCGCTTTTTTTATGAACACGCAAAGTTTCTTAATCTGATCACTACCCCAGCATGCGCTAGCCAAGCCACCTGGCCACGACAGGCCCGTGTTCCTTTATCTTTCTATCCTGATTTCTATTCCGACTGATCCTCGGGCCACCTTTCATTCCCTCCTGCCCGTCACTATGGTGACCTACGCCCTACCCAGCCAGCTTCTCCTCGATGTTTCCAATCAGTCCGGCCCACCCCCCTGGGCACGGAGCAGCATCGACAGCCTCGGGGTTCTATTTCTGACCCTGTTGGGAGGAAGCAGGGGAGGGCTCATGGGACAGTGGTATAGAGTCCACAGTGGTCTCCAGTCATGTCCTAGGCCTTCACATTCACTCACCACTGACTCACTGACTCACCCAGAGCAACGTCGAGTCCTGCAAGCTCCATGCATGGGAAGTGTCCTGTGCAGGTGCACCATTTTATAAAAAATAGCTTTTTATTTCCCAGTTACAGTTGACATACACTATTATATTAGTGTCAGGTGTATAACCCAGTGATCAGACATTATATAACTTACTACGTGGTCACCCCAATCAATTGAGTACCCACCTGACCCCACACATTCTATTTCCGTGTTATTGACTGTGTTCCCTGTGCTGTGCTTTACACCCCGCGACTATTCTGTAACTACCACTTTGTACTTCTCAGTCCCTTCACCTTTTTCACCCATTCTCCCAACTCCCTCCCACCTTTCACCCAATCCCCCAACCCCCTCCCATTTTTTTAATCTGTTACACCACATTTTACTGTGCCTTCTCTATGTTTAGATAGACAGATACTATCATTATGTTCCAGCTGTCTGCAGTAGTCAGTACCGTAACATGCTATACAGGCTTATAGCCCAGGAGCAATAGGCTACATACACCATGCAGCCTAGGTGTGTAGTGGGCTGTACCACCGAGGTGTGTATAAGTGCACTCGGAGATGTTCATACGATGGCGAAACCGCCTGAGAATCCATTTCTCAGACTGTGTCCCTGTAGTCAAGTGACGCATGACAGCTTAGCATTAAGGTCAGTCTTGTGAATATCATCACCCTCCGTGTGCCTGGCAATGAGGAGTGGAGAACAGCCAAGAAATAACGCAAATGCACTACAGCCTGGAGAATGTGTACTTTAAGTATGTATTCTCCTCATTCTGCCTCTGAAGGTAGAACTGGACATAAAACGCACACAAAACCCTTTGAAAACAGTTATTGTACAAAGGAGTGTCTATCATTTCCTTCTGAGATCTCTATTCTAACAAACATGGCAGCTTGGGACCAGCGACCGGACAGACGTAGGAGGTCTAAGCCTTCACGAGTGGACTTCTTCGGGCTCCCTGGTTACGAAGTAGGAAACCCACCTCCGTGCTGCTGACTTAGGCCGAGAAGAAGGCTCTGACCCGAATTCCCCCCGGGCTCGCGCCACGTCCCACATTGAAGGAGATGATTGGAAAACGAGAGAGCTACGTAATTAACAGTGGTCAAGGCCGTGTGCCCTTTTATGTAATTTATAAAATTCAGTTTGTCCAGTAAACTTAATCTTGAAAAAAAGTATAGAATACCTCCACATATATATGGGAGCCTCTATCTATCTTAGATTTGTTTTCAATACCAAGATGGCTATTTTAACTCTGTCCCCTCGTTGCTTTTATTGAAAAAAAATCTTTTGTTCATTTTCTATCAGATCATGTAAAACATTTTTCATGTCTCCCCTCATTTAAAAATATTCTGCCTTTACCGATTCGGTTCGGTAAAGCTTTTTAACCACAGTAGCAACCTAACCTCATCTAAGCCTCCCCCGCCCCCCCTCCAGCTCTTGTATTTTCCCATCCTATCGGTGGTAATACTCATGCGGGTCATCAGAGAAAACCAGGATTCCCACTAAACTTAATGAACACCTTTGAAAACTCTTTACCTGCTATAGATAATCCTTGGAAGCTTGGCCAGATTAATAGGGTTTTGTCTTAGTCCGTTTGGGCTGCTGTAACAAAAGGCCATAGACTCGCTGGCTTTGACGACAGACATTTGTTTCTCACAGTTCTGGAGGCTGAGAAGTAGGTCCAAGTTCAAGGCACCCACACATTTGCTGTCTAGTGAGGACCCTCTTCTTCACATTACAGAGAGAGGGCTCTGGTCTCTTCCCCTAATGCAGTGGTTCTCAACCTTCCTAATGCCGCGACCCTTTAATACAGTTCCTCATGTTGTGGTGACCCCCAACCATAAAATTATTTCCGTTGCTACTTCATAACTGTAATTTTGCTACTGTTATGAATCGTCATGTAAATATCTGATATGCAGGATGTATTTTCATTGTTACAAACTGAACATAATTAAAGCATAGTGATTAGTCACAAAAACAATATGTAATTATATATGTGTTTTCCGATGGTCTTAGGCAATCCCTGTGAAAGGGTCGTTCGACCCCCAAAGGGGTCACGACCCACAGGTTGGCGACCCACAGGTTGAGAACTGCTGCCCTAATGTCACATCCTGAGGGCTCCATCCTCATGATCTCCCCTAAACCTAAGGCCCCACCTCCTAATACCATCATGTTGGGGTTTGGGGCTTGACTCTATGAATCATGGGGGGACACAGCAGACTAAAACATCAGGAATCACATTTGCAATAGCACGGATGGACCTGGAGAGGATTATGCTAAGCAAAATAAGCCAGTCAGAGAAAGATGAGTATCACATGATCTCACTCATGTGGAATCTAATGAACAAAATAGATCCAGAGACATAGAAGCATGGAACAGACTGTGGAATCTCAGAGGGAAGGTGGGGAAGGGTGGGTGGGAAGGTGGGAAGAGATCAACCAAAGAACCTGTATGCATGTGTGTATAACCCACGGACACGGGCAACAGGGTGGTGAAGGCCTGGGGTAGGGGGTGGGGTCGGGCTAGACGAGGTCAATGGGGGAAGAAAGGGAACATAGGTAATACTTTCAACAATAGCGATTTTTAAAATAAATAAGTAATAAAAAATCGGGAGTCCACCACATGCTTCCTCTCCCTTCTCACGAGTGTGTTCTCTCGCTCTCAGGCGTCCCCACCCCGAGCCAGGAGATCCTGCGGCACACCCTGAACACGCTGGTGCGCGAGAGGAAGATCTACCCGACCCCCGAGGGCTACTTCATCGTGACCCCGCAGACGTACTTCATCACCCCGTCCCTCATAAGGACTAACAGCAAGTGGTACCACTTGGACGAGCGGATACCCGACCGGTCTCAGTGCACCTCTCCCCAGCCCGGAACCATCACGCCCTCTGCCTCAGGCTGCGTCAGGGAAAGGACCTTGCCCAGAAACCACTGCGACTCTTGCCACTGCTGCCGGGAGGACATGCACAGCATGCATGCGTCCACCCTGCAGCGGAAGCCTGCCAAGGACTGCAAAGACCCGTACTGCCCGCCCTCCCTCTGCCAGTTGCCACCCACCGAGAAGAGCAAAAGTACTGTCAACTTCTCCTACAAGACGGAAACCCTCTCCAAGCCTAAAGACGGGGAAAAGCAGTCCAAGAAGTTTGGGCTCAAGCTCTTCCGGCTGAGTTTTAAGAAAGACAAGACCAAGCAGCTGGCCAATTTCTCCGCCCAGTTCCCTCCCGAGGAGTGGCCCCTGCGAGACGAGGACACGCCCACGACCATCCCCCGGGAGGTGGAGATGGAGATCATCCGGCGCATCAACCCCGACCTGACGGTGGAGAACGTCATGAGGCACACGGCGCTGATGAAGAAGCTGGAGGAGGAGAAGGCGCATCGGAGCAAAGCGGGCTCCTCCGCCCATCACAGCGGGAGGAGTAAAAAGAGCCGGACCCATCGGAAGTCGCACGGCAAGTCGCGCTCACACAGCAAGACGCGCGCGTCTAAAGGAGACCCGTCGGACGGCTCTCACCTGGACGTCCCCGGGGAGCGGGAGTACGACTTCTGCGACCCCCTGACCAGGGTGCCCAGGGAGGGCTGCTTCATCATCGAGCACAAAGGCGAGAACTTCATCATGCACAGCAACCCCAGCGTGCTGGAGCCCCACTTCCCCATGACGCCGGAGTGGGACGTGTCGGGGGAACTGGCCAAAAGGAGGACTGAGATGCCCTTTCCCGAACCTTCCAGGGGCAGCTCCCACTCGAAAGTGCACCGAAGCCACAGCCATACCCAGGACCGACGGTCCAGGAACGAGAGGTCCAGCAAAGCCAAGGAGAGGTCCAGGTCCATGGACAATTCCAAGGGTCCCCTGGGCGCGTCCTCTCTGGGGACGCCTGATGACCTGGCCGAAGGCTGCAGCCAGGAGGACCCAACCCCCATCCAGCCCTACATTGACGACAGCACGCTAAGGCCCGCCCCGACGGCCGGTCATCAAAGGGCTCACCTTCTGTCCCCGAGCTATAAAGAGGTGTGTATTCCGGAAATAGTCGGCGGCAGCAAGGAGCCGTCCAGCGCGTGCGGCCTCCTGGAGCCAGGCAAACCCCCCGAGAGTTTGCCGTCCTTCGGTGACCTCAATTCTTGTCCAACGAAAACAGCAACGGACGACTATTTCCAGTGCAACACGTCCAGCGAGACGGTGCTCACGGCGCCATCGCCTCTGGGAAAGAATAAAGAGGACCAGGACCCTCTGGCCCTGGCCGAAGGGGTGAAGAAGCTGCCTCTGTCGGACAGGCAGACCCCGCTTTCCTCCAGGGAGCTGGGACACAAGGAGGAGTCGCCCACAGGGCCAGGCGGGGGCCCGGCTGCTCCGGGCGCAGCGGCGGAAGGGATGGCCAATGGACGCCTCATCCAGCATCACGGCACCGAGCCCAGCAGCCTGGACAAGAGGAAAGAGATATTCAGCAAAGACACACTGTTCAAACCTCTGCACAGCACCTTGTCTGTAAACAGCTACCACAAATCCAGCCTGTCCCTCCTCAAAGCGCACCCGAAGGCACCTGCGGACACGCTGGCGGGCCGATGCGAGAAGCTGGAGCCGTCCCTGGGCACCGCAGCCGCGCAGGTCCTGCCGGCCCTCCAGCGCCAACAGGAGCCCGGCGGCAACCAGGAAGCCTCTTTCGACTATTACAACGTGTCTGATGATGACGACTCCGAGGAGGGGGCCAACAAGACCACAGAGGAGGAGAAAAACCGAGACGATGTGGGCACCATGCAGTGGCTCCTTGAAAGGGAGAAGGAGCGAGACCTGCAGAGGAAATTTGAGAAGAACCTCACCCTCCTCGCCCCCAAAGACACAGACAGCAGCGGCCACCAGAGGACCACCCACTCGGCACGCCTGGACAGCATGGACAGCAGCAGCATCACGGTGGACAGTGGATTCAACTCCCCACGGTAGGGAGAGGCGCTGTGCGTGCACACACACCCACCGGGCCGGGCTGGGTGCAGACACCTGGAAAAGGCGTCCGGTTGCACAGCTCGGCTCTGTGACGAGGGTTCGGGTTGGTGCTCTGTGTGGTTAACTGCCTGTCTCTGGCTTCTTTTGCAGGACTTGACACCAGTGTTTCTGCAGCTGTAGAGAGCGCCAATCTGGACGGGTGGGTTGGCTGCCCCCCTCACACTTGCCTCAGTCCAATCTAAGACCAACATTCCCAGTATTTTTTCTTCAATGTTTACGTTGCCCCCGTGCTGGTAAAGAAAGGGTGTTTGTTTTTTTAAGTGCTTCAAAGATTGAGCAGAATGAGTAGTTAGTGGGGGTTGGGAATCAATTGATTGGCTCAAGGACAAGAGTCCCTCTAGTGAGGATATACACTTGACTCTTGAACAACCCGGGTTTGGACTGCCCGGGTCAACTAGGGGCTGCTTTTTTCTTTTTTTAAACATATTTTTATGGATTCCAGAGAGAAAGGGAGAGGGCGAGAGAGACAGAAACATCAGTGATGAAAGAGAATCATTGATTGGCTGCCTTCTGCACGCCCCACACTGGGGATCGCGCCCGCAACCCAGGCATGCGTCCTGACCAGGAATCGAACTGTAGACTTCCTGGTTCATGGGTTGATGCTCAACCACTGAGCCACACCGGCTGGACAAGGGTAGATTTTTTTTCAATAAATACTGTAAATGTATTTTCTCTTCCTTATGACTTTCTTCATGACATTTTCTTTTCTGTAGCTGACTTTATTGTAAGAGTACAGTACATAATACATAAAACATACAAATAAGTGTTAACTGACTGTGTTGCCAGTAATGTTTACAGTTAACAGTAGTTAAGTTTTAGGGGAATCAAAAGTTACACACATATTTTTGACTGTGCAGGTGGGGGAGGGTCAGCACCCCTAACCACGGCATTGTTCAAGGGTCAACTGTAAAAGCAGGTCTCAAAACCTTTCCAGTGGAGGTAGAAGCTTGTTGCCATGGTAACCAGCTGCCTGGTGGCCCTCTCCACCTTCCTCATGCAGCTTCCTCTCACCACTCATGTGCCCACAAAGAGATGGACCTTGTTCCTCCTGCGGAAAGATTGGGGGACTCCGCTCTCTTAGATCAAAATACGTGCCAGCACTGTCCTTCCTCCTCCTGTAGATCTGACACAACCAATCAGGGCCCTCTAGTCACAGTCCCTTGTTCTTAGTAGGTGCTGGGGACTCGGCGAAGGCTGGCAGTTGAGAGTATGTAACGCTCAGTGGTCACATCCAGTGCATTGAAGTGGTTCGGGGGTTCAGAAAGCAAGAGAGTCTACGCAACTTCCTTTTTTTCTGCTTAACTCTCCCTTCTCCTCAAAGGGCAACTCGGGACCTCATTCTCCTAAATTCTACTCCAGATTGGTGACTCTGAGATGCAGAAATACGATGAGAGATGGACATTTCTCACTAGCTGTGATTCCCAAGATTTTATAATATTTATCATTTTAACAAGTATTCAGATATGGTTATTTTCATTATTAACGATGATAATTAGTCCTATTGTGATCATTTCACTGTATCTCTGGGTAATTTGGGGACAGAGCGTCCCAAAATTAGAATTGGGAATCGTTCATCTGTTTGTCACATATCAGGCTGTTGTTTTTTCTTAAAGGACTAGTTCTTGATTATTATTATTATTATTATCATCATCATCATTATTGTCATGTAACCTTCTTTCCAAGTTAACCCGTGTGGCAGTCCAGTATCTAAACAGACCACAGAGCTGGCACTCTGGTTGAAGTGGTGAGAGACCAGGGGTCCCAGGTCTCTGCTGCCGTCCCTTGAAGAGCCCTAAGGGACCTCAAGGAGCTTGACAGTCTGAAAACGACTGGCCTATTAAGTGACTTTTCTACATAATAACTTTTGCTCACTATTTTCCAAATCAAATCTTATTTACCAGTTATTTTGTACATTTTTTTTCTTTCTATTTCTTTCTTCTACTCTCTTTTCTCCTCTTGAATTTCTAGCAGTGGGTACCATGCAGGCATAATTGAAGGTCTGTAATGGGTGGTTGAAGTTCAAGACCATCACTTCCGGAAGGTGTGGTTTACTGGCCTGGACCTTACGTTCTACTCTTTCTTATTAAGACTCTACCCGCCTGATGCTTTTCACACAGCAGTTTCCAACCTTTCACGTTGCCTCTTGATCCCTGGACTGAGGGAAAGCATCAGACCTCCAGAGATACTAAAGGAGACGTTGCGAGTAGCTTAATGGTTCTAACTCAAGAATTTATGAATGAGATTATTTCTTGAAATAAGTTTATTTGCATTTCTCTAAGTGCTTTGTCATGGCAGAAGGTAAAGGTTGTTCTGAGGAGACAATTTCCACAAATTAGCTCTGTGTCTGTCCGTTGTTACTAGGTAGAATTTTCTCTGGAGGCGCAGGGGTCCTCAAACTACGGCCCGCGGGCCACATGCGGCCCGCCGAAAACATTTATCCGGCCCGCCGGGTGTTTTTGCCGCCACTGTGTGCATAGGAATTTGTTCATAGTTTTTTTTTAAACTATAGTCCGGCCCTCTAACGGTCTGAGGGACAGTGAATTGGCCCCCTGTTTAAAAAGTTTGAGGACCCCTGCTGTAGGGATATGTAGCTCACCCATAAGCTTTATGCAGTTAGCACATAGCGGTTCCTTCTTGAATCCCTTTCATATTTAATACGCATTGGTTACAGGCTAGATGACAAACTGGTTTTCTACACCCATTTTTAAACTGTATTTTCTGTACACCTCAGTAAATTCACTGAGCTGCCTTTCTAATGAATGCGTGAGGATAGTCTACAAAGGAGAATATTTGAGTTATAGGGAGTTTTACTCACTAGCGTGAGGAGTATTTTAGCCAAATAGCATTATCATACTGACACCTCCCCAGTGTTGTGAGATACAGAACTCTTACGTGGGCCATTTATTTGGGTCTTTCAGTAAATAATCCACTGAGCAACTAAGATTCAACTGAAAAACAAATTTAAAAACCCCCACAAAAATGGTGATTGCCACATTCAGCTTTCAATCAAGTTCAGCCACATTCCCAGAATTTCTCAGTCCGTTTTCTTAGAAACTTAAAGGGGATTGAGAAGGAAAAAAACATAGAAACTTAAGCTATGCCATAGATCTAATATTGAAAAGGACATTTTTTGACATGAAAAGTCTGCTGTTCTAAATCTGAGCCCCAACCTGGTGGATAAACATAATGGGAAAATCAGAGGCTGCCAGGGATGTGTCTGTCTAATGTACCGTGTGCCGTGTGCCGTGTGCCGTGTGCCGGGGTCCGCACGAAACACGTGTTCCAGGAGGGTGGACGACAGAGCAGAGCGGCTGGGCTCAGGTCTTCTGCCTCTAAACCCGGAGACCTCAAGGCGGCACCATTAACTCTCTTATTTAAAAAGAGCGTTTACATTTGAGGGATATTTTTACTGATAATGCCCCATCTTCATGAACTTGTTCATCATCATATCCTGAGCCCTCGATAGGAATGCCACACACGGAATGCCTCGTTCTAACAGCAACAAGGAAAGGTCTCCTTTGGGGAAACCGGAGGACGGCATGTATTTATCACGATTAATCGGTTGACCGTAGCAAAGAGGCATCTTGGAACACAGACAGCTACCAAGATGGTAGGCAGCCCGTCGCAGTGAGGTGTGTTTGCAGTGCCCGGCACTGTGCCTGGCCTACAGCAGGTACATGTTAAGCCCATGCCTTAAAAGCTGGTTTAAAGTAGGTTTTTTTGAACTTTAAGTATATTTCCTCATAGAAAAGGACCCCCATGGATTCCCAGACCAACTCACACAGTAGCTACTTTATGCATTACATGCTAAATGCAGAACAGAAATCATTTACACTTGTCTAGCTTTGCAGTGTACAGATTCTTCATCGACGCCTGTTTCCTCGTGGTCGCTCTGTGAGAAGGTAAATAACGTAACTCTCCCTGTGTTAAAAGTGAGGACGTTAAATACCTGAGGGAAATATTATCAGGATTAAGGGTGAAGCTGAAGGAACCTGTCATGAAATCTCTGGGGTCTACATGTTTAT
>NW_005371230.1:885000-893572 GCF_000412655.1 Myotis brandtii | reverse complement strand
TTCCTTCCTTCCTTCCTCCCTTCCTTCCTCCCTTCTTTCTTTCTTTCCTTCCTTCCTCCCTTCTTTCTTTCCTTCCTTTCTTTCTTCCTTCTTCCCTCCCTCCCTTCCTCCCTCCCTTCCTTCTTTCCTTCCTTCCTTCTTTCCCCTCCCTCGTATTTATTGTGAACCTATACTGTTCTATACTTCTTCGCTAGGCATTGGGGAAGGAAAAACTGGTTGGATCCCTTTCCCAAAGGAACTTATAGACCAGTCCCTCCCTTCCTTCCTTCCTTCCTTCTTCCCTCCCTTCTTTCCTTCCTTCCTTCCTTCCTTCCTTCCTTCCTTCCTTCCTTCCCTCCCCTGACTGTGCCTCGGCTGTAGGGCTGGCAGCCTCCAATGGGCTTTCTTAGGGAAGGGGCCAGGTAAGTGGAAAGCCCGGCACTTCCATCCCTGTAGTCCTGGCGTGCTGAGTATTCTGTAGGTCGGCCCAGATTGGCCATAGGCACAATGGAGGAACTTCTATAAATGTCTTACCCGTCTGCCGGTACCCTCTCCAGTCAAGGAATGTCTAGCTGTCTCTTTGGTAGTTGACAAACATAGTTTCTTTTGAACAGTGAACTCTTGGCTCTTTGATGAGAAGCAAACTCAAGGCCACAAGGGGTTAGGATGAAGTAACCTGTTAGTAAGGGCTGCCAAGGTCTAGGGTTCAGACAGAATTGCCATCAGTTTTGGAGGAGACGGGGAGACAGTAGATGCCCACCATTGCCCTTTGACCTGCAGGCCAGCTTCCGCAGGCGTAACTCAGTCCTGGGACCAGCTCTCATCAAATGTTTTCTAAACCTTGACTCTGTCCAGGAGGATGGGTGTTTTGAGCATCCTGATGGTTTCTTCTGTCTCTTTATAAGCTGGTAAGTTTCTTATTACCATTGGAGGACCTTGAACATGGGCGTCCATTCAGTTCCCATCAATCAGGCCAAAAAACCTTATTCCTGCTATTGCTCCACACATTTGGAATCTTTAAATGTTCTAAATCTCTTGGAGCAATAAACTAGCTTCTGGTATTTCTAACTTAGAACAATGAAGAGAAACCAAGATACTAAAGTCTTTAGGTCACCTCTATTCTCTAAGAATCCTTTAAAGTATAAAATATTCCTACCAAAAGTGCATGTGTGTGTGTTGGGGGTGGGGAGGTGCGCGGATAAATGTAAACTTCACAAACGAGTAACATCTAAGATTCCTCCTCTGAAAACATAATGTATTTTCTCTGAAGTGTGAACATTTGACACAGAGGTGTGAAGGTGTCTACAATGAACTTTATTTCCACCAGCGCAGCAGGTTAGCCACTGGTGAGCTTGAGCTCCGCCAACGTCAGAATCTGCCCGTGGAGAATGCAGACAGAACCGTTAGGGTACAGTTACCGACCTGGTAAAGCAGCAGTTGTACCAATGAGTTCCCAGCCTGAAATGAAATCATTACACATGTATATTTACGAGTATTGAAAAAACAACTGATGCGACAGCTAGAGATCACATTGAATGCTGAAGGCGTTTCCTCGAATGGGACAGGAGGGGAAGGCATTTAGAGTGCACGTAGCTGTAGAGGACCCTTCCTGCCTCGGGCTGCTGGTTTGCACACGTGTGCGCCGCTGCTGGGGCCGTGCAGGCGCATGTGTAAATGATCAGGGGGAGGTGGTCTGTCTGTGACATTCTGAGCCCACGGAGGAAATCCATTAACGCCATCGTTTGCTCTTCCTCTGGAATCACTATGTAATCATTTATGTTCAGAACCAAACAAAACCAACCCTCTTTACTCTTTTAGCACTCGGGAGAGCCTGGCCTCCAACACGTCGAGCATTGTTGAAAGTAACCGTCGTCAGAACCCTACCTTGAGCCCGGCCCATGGCGGCGCCGGCCCGGCCTTCAACTTCCGAGCAAGCACGGACCCCCCGACAAACGAAGCTGAGAAATTACAGAAACCTTCCAACTGCTTGCAGGCTTCCGTGACGAGTGTGTGACCGTCGTCGGGCCTCCGATCTCCATCTCGTGCGACACGGCCAAGTTTACGACACTGGGACTGATGTTTACATCTTCGGAAAGACAAGCATCTCAACCACAGTTTTGGTGTTTACTTAAACTGTGCTGCTAAGTAGGCTAGAGCAAAACACAAAAGTCTTTCTTTCAGAGTATTGCTTTTTCTTCCCATGTATGGCTCTGTAGCAACAGAATAGCAGTAGGGGTGATATGTACACTTTTGCTTCACTAATTGTAACTGAGCACACATAGGAAAGTCTAGACACTGTCAGTGTAATCTGCATTTCCAATGTCATGCCGTTGCCAATGCCATTTTCAAATGCCACAGGTGCGTGTTGCTCCCAGTCTGTGGGCAGATGGTGCCACAGAACTGCTTCTTGACACTTCCAAACAAACAAACAAAAACAACGAAGCCACCACAAAACGTCCAATGCCAGGGCCCGCGGGGAGGGAGATCCATGCCAAACAGCCGAGGAGGGACCCAGCCCCCGGTGTGTGAATCGCTTAGGCACCCGTCATTTCCTCACTGTGAGTTTTCGTGGCTCGAGGTTGCAGGAGCCCGTGGAAGTGTGTCCGAAGGGGTCGGGATGGAGGTCCTGGGAGTGCGTGTCGTCAGGATTTTGTTTTTCAGTGTCACAGATGCTTGTCTGAGTGTTCACCTTCCACAATCACCAACAGGAATATAGGCCTTTGGATCTGAAGTGGGTAGAAAGGCAGGAGCCCCCAGCCTGGCTGGGCTCGGCACTCCTGCTGGAAGAGGTAATGCGGACTCGACTCCTAGAAGAGGTGTGAGTCGGAATCTGTGAGGCTGGGAAAGGGATGATGAGCCTATCTTACGATAATAGATACGATAATTAGTTTGTTTAAAAGCAAAATGTTCTTTGTGATACAAATGAAGAGTATGGCCTGGGGATGTTATTCTTTCTAATGGAAGGACATAAATCTATTTTATGTAGTTTTAAATAGAATGCCTAAATTAGGCGGTGGGAGATAATTTTTAGTGGTTCTAGGAAAGAGCAGAGTTAGGGAGAGTTGAACTTCAGGCCTTTTATTCCTGGGAAGATGTCTATAGAGAAAACTTTAAAAGTAGTTTTTGATCAGAGGTATACATGTGCCCATGTAACGAACAACGGAATGTGCTCATTCTGCAAATGTGGTATAATTCTAACTTGTACTCCCCTTAAAATTGACCAGAAAAACCATTATGCATACATGAACTATGCCAGAGTGATGTTTACAGAGACTGTGTAACCGATTTCAGGAGGCATGTTGAGGTGGATGTGCGGCCATCAGCCCAACTTACTTCGAGATGGTTTGTTCACATTTGGCTTTGGTTTACACTGTCACGTTGAATGCAAAGAAGCCGGGCGGCGGCAGAGGGATGACAAATAGTCAAGCTTCAGCCTTCCGGGAAAGAGATTTTCCCAGGGCCCTGCGATTTATTTTATGGGAACAATGGAATCAAGCTGTAGGTAATGGGAAAGTATTTGCAAAAGGGTTACAGATGACGCAAGTAAATGGTCTGACCAAAAAAAAAAAAAAGAAAGTTTATTTAGTTCCGTGGCATGTGATGTTTGGAGCCATAAAATACATATCCAAAAATAAATCCCAGATCCAGCCAGCGGCCTGGCGTTGGTGAAGTGCCCCTGCCCCGGGTTAGGCTGCATCTGCGGCCCGTTTAGGGGATGCAGGCGCATACGCGGCCGGACTGGTTCTTGCAACATGTGGGCGCTCCCTTGCGCTTCTTCAGATACTTGGAAGTTGCGCGGGGAACCGGACGCATCTGGGCAGTGTAGGCTCCTTGTCTGTGCTTAGGGTGAAACCTAAGTACCTGCCTCGGTCAGCTCCCACACCACGAAAAGGCTCCCGTCAGTCGGCGTGCCATGTCATGCCTTATTTCCTCCGAGGCATGCCCGGATGGCTCAGCAAGGCACTCTCTCTCCCCGCTTAACTATGTCCAGAAGGAAGGATAATGTCTCTAAGAGACTCCATTCCGAGTCCGTTTCCTTGGGGAGCTGTCTACCATACAGTTACTAAATTCTTCTGTCTAAATTCCTCCTCCCCCACCCCCCCCCACCCAAAAACCCTGCTCTCAAGTGTTTACCATACACTCAGTTCATAAATAACATAACCATTGAGACAGCCCACCAGCCTCCGGCTGATCCTCTGAGAGTCGCCATCATCTGAGTCAAAGGCTGGATGACCCAGAAAAGCAAGCAAGACCTTTAGAAGCTTTAAAATAGGAATTTATCACTATTTCGCAAGAAATCGGTTTACAGAAAACATTGTTCCAATAAAAGTGTACACTTTCTGCCTGATACTATGGGGTAATTAAAAAAAAACAAAAAACAACTCCCTTAGACCAGCAGCCATGAGCGTAGAAACGATGGACTTTAAAGGTGATATGATGTCCCAGGTAGACGCAGCCCCGTCTGATCTCTCCAGGCTTCCTAAAGGGGGGAGGGAGGGGCAGGAAGCACATTACAGATGTGACCCAGGATGGTCCACAGCGAGGCTCTCGGGGACCAAGCTTCGAGGACACCCTTGTCCTCCGGGGAAATGCTAGCTTTGTGTCCACGGCTGCGTATAGAGGCTTCACTTAAGAGCTTGTCATCCGAAAGGTTTACAGAATCGAATCCGGTTGAATCTCTGTGTAGCGTTCAACGTTAAAGGGTCAACCCATCTGTTGGCATTTTGCACACTTATGTATTATTATGATGCAGCATATTACTTTATGGTAATTTTTATTTTTGCATATAACTACCTCCATAAATTTGATGAAGCGGCAGCCGTGCGTTGGTGTGTATCGGTCAGAAAAGCGGAGTTCAGGCCATGGCGTGGTGTGTGTGTGTGTGTGTGTGTGTGTGTGTGTGTGTGTGTGTCGGCGATCGCCTCCGTGGACTCATGACTTTCTCATCGCCATGGTTTCCTTTCGCGGCATTATTTCACTTTCAGATGTAAGCCTGTCTCCTCCCCTCCCCACCACAGCCCACTTGGTTTTGTGATGAATGGGAGGAAGTTTAATTTTCTTGTCTCCCTGCCCCGCCCCCCATTCTTGCTAAAAGTTCTCCCTGGCAAAGAGCCAATTGGTAAACATAACGTAGCAAGCGATTTACTCCTATAAAAATCTGAGGTGAATTCTAGGTTTTCAGTAACCGAAGACACACAAGAAATGTGGACTGCGACTAGGGAGCACTTTGGTCCTCTCTGCCTTCACCACATGCTGGCGTATCGAGCCCAAACGTCCCTCCCGTGAGAAGAGCTGTGCTGTGTGCCCACAACTCCTGTTCCATAGGTTGTATTCCATTTTATATATTTGTACATCTCAGGGGACCTAATTAAGGGCGGGCACCAAATACAGAAAGTGGATTGGAGAGCTGAAAGGCGACTAGCTGGGTAAAGATGGAAAAAAAAAAAATGACCACTTCTCTGACTTCGGGAAGCAGACATTTTTTTAAAAAGGGAATCTGGGGTAACAATGAGCCAAACACCAGCTGTTCCCAAGTCTCCCTTTCCCACAAGCCGGCCAGCATTTCTAAAATGCAAATCTCAATTCTGTTGCAGTCACCTCGGGGAGAAAAAAAACCCTCTTCGATGACAACGAAAGCATCGTTCCTTTTTTAGGCTGGCACAGCTTTCTCAAGTTCCACCCAGGAAAACCACTTCTCACCACAAAGTGTACTTGAAAATAAGTTTCCAGTTCAAATGGTAGGCCTATCGCTCACCCTACTATCGTGGCGATGTTCTGGAATGGCTCAGTGTATGCCATGGGCAGTATTTTGGAGCTTGATTAGAATCCAACCCCGACCTGTAATGACTGCACATTCATGTCGGGGTCTCAGTGCTTCCAAAGCGTGCGGGTTCACAGACAGCTCCCCACGCGGGTCCTCTGTGCCGTGCCCGTACTTGAAGCGAACACACGGAAG
Source organism: Myotis brandtii (assembly GCF_000412655.1). Taxonomy (NCBI): domain Eukaryota; kingdom Metazoa; phylum Chordata; class Mammalia; order Chiroptera; family Vespertilionidae; genus Myotis; species Myotis brandtii. The sequence continues at coordinate 887,637 of NW_005371230.1, read as the reverse complement.
GAGTGACAGACGAGATGACCCAGGACACAGTGGCAGCTAGAGATGATCTCTGTTCTATCTGTTGGATAGACCATCCCGAGCAATCACCCAACACAATGCGATTTTTTTTTCTGATGTGTGCTAATAAAGTCAAAGAAAAACGAATACAACTTTCCACCGTTGTCCACTTTCATTCAAAAAGTTCAGGGCGCTGGGAATGTGACGCCTCCGTACACCTTCCTGGCAGCGATTTATGAAGGGGGACGTCCATTCGGCCCATTCTGGTGCCACTGCGGTCAGCGGTAGGTCTAGACACACGCCCGTGTTTGCAGTTGCCTATCGGCTCCGTGATTCCTGTGCTAAAATGCCGTCTTTCAAGGAACACGGCTGCTCCGGGCTGGGGAGGTGCTGAGGCGGAAATTTCAGTGAAGAACTGTCTCAAGTTCTCAGGCTTCGTAGGCGACAGCAAGTCAACCCTTATCGGGCCCGGCTCCGAAGAATCTGGATTTCCCAGGGAGCTGGTCTAGTTGGCAGTGCCCTCATATTAAGGAGGGCACTGGATGAGGGCCTTCTCTGTTGCCACGGGCCGGTCACAGGACCCGCTGGCCGCGTTCTGGCGGTGCCAGTGGACCCCGCAGAAGTGGCCCTTCCCTTCCCTCTCCCCGGCCCCCGCTCCCCCCAGCCTGTCCTGCCCATTGTCTGGGGGGCCAGTTCTCATCTGTTCCTGAGTGACTCCCCCACACACCTTTAGGTCTCGGGGAAGCCAGAACACAAGAAACACGAATGCAAAAGCCATGGAAACATTGTTTTGCTCTGGGTCAGTAAAATAGGGGCAGGAAAGAGATTACCATCGGTCTGATCTTTGCCAAGTCAGATAACCGAATCAGCTCCCACTCCGTCACTCTCCCTTAAGGGTTGACAGTATTAAGGCTACATCCAATATTTCCCCATTTCATAAATTATACACACACACACACAACTCATTATTAAACTTCCTGGTGTGTCTGAAACAGACATTGGCATCTCCCTGGTTGAGTTCCTCTCGGCGTCTCTGGCAGCAGCAGCCCAGAGATTCCCCGGCGATGGCTCCCCTAACACACGCTCCTGTGTGTTCACAGTTGTGGTTTCTGTGACTTAGAGTTGCTGGTTTGCAAGGTTCAGCATTCTACAAGGCTCAAGGGGACTAAACCTCCTTCTTATGATTGTATTATTATCTGTTTTGGGGCTTTAAATCGCTCCTGTTGGCTTCAAATGCGAACACACACACACACACACACACACACACCCTGCCAACGAGGGAAGGGGCTGTCTGCCACGCGAGGCAGTGATCCCTAGAAGCCCATGGAAGGCTAGAAGCTTGGCTGGCCCACGTACAGCTGCCTACCTCCCTGTCCAAAGGTTGACCTTGGCACCCCATCCCCTTGCTCCCACCAAAAAGAGGTACCAAATCTGAGATCTGAGAGCTCCAATTTCAGTCCTCTGCCAGTTCTAGGAAATTTATCATGAACTACACACTCAGCAGCTCCTCACCTTCCTGTCCTCCATGGTCCTCCCTGCCTCCTCCCTACCGCCCCCTCCAACCCCGCCCCCCGCACCACCACCACCACCTAGATAGTCATACACCGCCTCGGTTTCCACATTGGAAGGGCGAAGTCGTGTGTGGTATTGTGCGCACATGATGGTTAGCACCAGAGCTAACCCCGGGTCACCTTCCTGTAAGTATTGACAGCTACAAATTAAGGTCCTTAGAGTAGTTGACATAGATACGACTTTCTAGCAGAGAATCAAATTTCAACGTTCTGTTTAAAGGGATCATAATTCTGCAGGTATCCTTCTCTGAGTGACTGAATGTGACTATTGCATTAGGGGTAAATGAATTAAGAAGTGCAAGTGGGATTTACTGTATGTTAGAAAGAAGTTTTGCAGCCAAGACTGCCTTGAATAAAATGTGTTTGCACTGAAAAAAAAAATTTTAAATTACTTGGTCTCTGGTTGCTGTAAAGGTCATCCAAGATGGATGTTCTGTTTATATTGTATAGTATTTCATATGAAATAATTACAGTTCATGAAATGTCTTCCCTAATGTTACTGATTTATAACAGCACATTTGTAACATGGTTTTTATCGTGTCAGTGTGCCATATTGTAAATGATGATTACTTGTCATGCTTAGTATAATAACTTAAAAGGAAAAAAAAGCACAGGGATTTTTGTAAGTCTATATTTGAAAGTCCCTCCATATGGTAATATTGTGTTCATGTTGTTTATGTAGTGTTGTGTGAAATATCCATTTTGGATTGTGTTACTTTTTAAGATATTAAATAACATTTGGTTATATGTGTAAGTGGATTTCTTTTTGGTGCCCGAGAAAGAATAGGTGAGATCAATTTATTTCTCTGCTCTGTTAATATGATTTCATAACAGATTTTTATTACACAATCATGATGAGAGCTTTTGAAGTAAAGCAGCTAAAAATGGAAATTTCTGGTCAAACCTTTTTTCCAGGAATGTTGGAAAACATCACATTTTTGACTATTCAAATGTGAAAGACAGATTTAGAGATGCATATAATTAAGTTTTCTATAGGAAATTATAAAGAAATGTGGATGTTGTTTTGTTAGCACTCAACTCCTATCCCCAAATAAACGTAATGCCCCCG
>NW_005371230.1:882187-884398 GCF_000412655.1 Myotis brandtii | reverse complement strand
CCCCCCCCCTTCCCCCTAAGCATTTGCAGATACTCGCATCCTGCGATGAGGTGCTTGCGCAAGTTCGGAAAGCCTCCAGGCTTGATTGCCTTCAGAATCTGCTATGTGCTCCTTTCTCTCTCCTCAGTGGTGGCAAATCTTTGTCCTGGGAGAATGGACTCCATTTTCTCAAACCAAAAGTGATCTGTTCAAACAATTAAGCTAGGACATAGCATTCTTTTTTTTTTTTTTTTAGCATTCTTTTCTTTACTGTTTTTATTGATATTTAGGGAGAGAGGCAGGGAGAGGGATGATAGAAACATCCATAAGAGAGACACATCATCCATCAGCTGCCTCCTGCATGCCTCCTATTGGGGATTGAGCCCACAACCTGGGCATGGGACCTGACCAGGAATCAAACTGGTGACTTCTTGGTTCCTGGGTCGACATTCAACCTCTGAGCCACACCAGCCGGGGGAACCAGCATCTACACTAATAAAAGAGAAACATGCAAATTAACCGTCACTCCGCCACGTCGCTACACCCACCAGCCAATCAGAGCAATTATGCAAATTAACCCAACAAAGATGGCGGTTAATTTGCATAGGCAGGCGCGGAGCGAAGACTGAAGACGACTGAAGATGGCGACGGCCATGGAGCTGGACTCCGCTCAAGGAGTGGCTGGGGGCCTGGGTCGCCAGGGGCACCCCAGGCTTCCAGCCTGTCCTGGGCTACATTCAAGGAGGGGCTGGGGGCCTGGGTTCCGCTCGAGGAGTGGCTGGGAGCCTGGGCTCCACTCGAGGAGCTGGGGAAAAAAGAAGGAGGGGCTGGGAGTCACCGGAGTGGAGAAGCCAAGCCTCGCTGCTGTGGCCGGACCAAAGGCCTGGGCCCTGGGTGCCGGAGGAAAACCAGTGCCGGCAGCCAGTGGAAGGAAGGCCTATTGCGCGAATCTTCGTGCAACGGGCCACTAGTTCTTAATAAAACACAATATGGCGCTGCAGAGTGGAGCCTGACTTTCTTGTAAAGGCAATGCCCAAGCAGGCTTACTGCTTTGGACAATGGCAGTTGTTGGGTTACGTGGGGAGACCCCAAGGCCACAACTTTGAAGGACAAGCCTTATTTTAGTTGAAAGCATTTGTCTCTATATTTCAAACTGCCCCAGGACAGACACTCCAGTTTTCAAGAGCGAAGTTAGGAAGAGCAAGAATACTGAGAGTGCATTGTGAGTTTTAGCCGGGACCAGAAGCTGCGGTGCTGAGGGAAGGGCTGGGTGTGCCTCTCAGCTCGTCCAGTCAGCTTGACACGGAGGCAATGTGGCGGCTTAATGAGAAGAAGGAAGGCGGGACTCAGGCCCCTTTGGGAGAACGGTCACAGTTCATAAGAATCTTTTCTTTCCAAAGGAAATGGTATGGTTTTAACCTCTGTTTAAGTATGTAGAGTGGTGGGATTTTTCTTTCCTTCCATAAAGACACTCCAAGCAGAGTTCTCCATGTTTGCCCCAACCCTGTTCCAGCTATGAAATCAAGAGCCACTGAATAATAAAAAGGAGTTATTCACCTGACTTTAATAATTCATTTCACGGTGAAAGCTTATCCCTACTGTGGGAATACTTGGATTCAGTGACATTCCACCCCTTTGGGCTCAGTGGCTCCAGACTTTTCCTGTAAAGTGAATAGTTAACCATGGGACCCATGGGACCCATGTGTGTGATGAATATTCACAGAGCGCATTGCATGCATCACACAGGAGTTTCAAGAAATATCAAGGCACCTGCTCTCGAGATAGGCTAGGGAGGGTTTCTGGTGAATCTTAAAGGAGTTGCATTAGAAATAGGATGTTAGGCGTGAGAGGGAGGTGTAGGTCTGGGATGCAAGGGGTGAAATGGAACAGATGCTCAATGAAGGGGCCAGTCTCCCTCCTCAGTCAGAGCGAGGACTTGGGGGCTAGTGCCTGCGGCTCAAATGGAGGGAACGTCCTGCACCTTGAGCCAGCATGGGCTTGTCTGGGTGACCACTTACATGGGTGACCCCGAATTCCATCAAACACACTCCTCCCAGGTCACCTTCCTTCATGTCTTCCTTTCTTCTCTTTGTTGTAAAGTTCCATGCTTATTTTTTCTTTTCTATTACCTAGGTTGTATTTTACTTTACTCTTTTCTTACGTAAAACCAATAATTTGTGTTTGTTGTTATGCTATCTTGTCTATTAAATATTTGGACTCATTCCTGGCCTC
>NW_005371230.1:862099-872914 GCF_000412655.1 Myotis brandtii | reverse complement strand
ATAGGGATATATAATTTATATATGTATATACCACTGATTGCTAGTGTTTTAAATTTCATATTTATATTACCTTTCCTTCTTTGTATCCACAGGCCACTATTTTCCCCCAATCTCATTTTCTCCCATCTTTTGCTAAGAGCCTTCGTGTCTTCCTTTGGCCCTTGGGCTGGGCTACAGAGAGACAGTCTCTGTGGGAGAGGGGTGCAAGGAGGTGCCAGAAGCCAGAGAATTCAGCAGGAGAAGCTGTGGGCTGTGGGGGCAGCTGGAGGGCGGAGTGCAGAGTTCATTTGCGGGGAAGTGAGGGCTGCGAGCGGCGGGAGTGCTAGTACACATGACCATGACCACAGTCTGTTTCCTTGTAACCATATCTGAAATCTAAAGACAGCTGATCATTATTTATGCAAACTGTCCATAAAAGTGGAACAGAACTTTTACTCTCTATCTCCCTCTTGATTTCGGTTTCCCCTGAATCGTAGCCACATGTTTTGCTTTCTGCTTCTTGTCATTTCTTCCCCACCCTCCTGCTCCCTCTCTTTTTGCATCTGTGAGATTTACGCCACAGCTAATTTTTCATTTTAATGTTCTCATTCCCCTCCTCTGCCCCCCCCCATCCCAAGCTTTTAAAACAAGTTCTTGGTTTTGATTTCTTGTAATCTTTCTGTATATCTTCCTACAACAATGTCCCCAGTGGTGGCTAACTCATTTTGTAGCTGTAATGTGACCAGAGAGTTCTAACCAACTACTTGCTATGATTCCCAAATACCCAGGTTAGCTAAAAATAATAAAGTAAAATAAAATAAATAAAATGAAATAAAATGTAAAGCCTTGCTCTGGGTTGTCATGGACGTCAGACCCCACGTTCCCCTCCGAGCTCTGGCTTACCTGTGGTGTTGGCACTGGGGATTCAGCTATGGCACTAGAATGAAGCTACTGTCTGAGGCACAGGGTGCAGAAACCGTGCCTGGGCTCCCGCCCTGGGTGTGACGGGGGTCAGGGTGCACTGAGTGACCGAAAGGTCAAGTTCCCAAAGGGAGACGCGGCGTTACAGGTATCCTGGCCAGAGGCTTCTGGTTCCCGCCTCTTCAAAGCCTTGCCTCTACGAAAAGACTCTAATCTTAGCTTTCTGCAGGTGCCCATCTTGTATCACCATAAGGACATGTTATTCTACACTCAGAACACCGTTCATAAAGAAAGCTTATGATCACCATAAACCGAGGAAAGGCCACACCTTGCGACTTGGTGAGTCCTCTGACTTAATCCTCTCTGGTTAGCTGAGCCCTTCCTTTTTCTTCGCACCTTCTGGCCACCCCGCCTCTGATGGGGGCTGAACCCCAAAGCTCGTCGATTTCTCTTGAGCATGAAAAGCCTTATTAATTTTTTAAAGTTGCAGAGCGCTGTGCTCCCTGCTTTCCAGAGCAAAGACGTCCGCCTGGGCTCAGTGACGTGCAATCCGATTTGTCATCCGCGGTAGGACTCATGGGGGAAGGGAAGGATGGCCTTTCTTTGGGCACTGAGGAAATGCCGTCATGTAGGGGGACAAATGCAGTACTCCTGGCCAGAAGTGGGCACTTGATTTGTTCTTATTCTTCGCTTTAGCACTTAACCATTCTCCCCAACCCATTCGTCACAACCAACCCCTCTCCCCTCGGAATCTAATGGAGAGTCTCCCGAACCCACGCTTGTCAGTTCATGTTGTGGTTAATGAATCCTTATCATCATTTGTAATCAATGTATCTAAATCCTAGACTTGAAAAAAATCACCCCCAAAAGGTAGTCCATTAAAGGGGATGGGTTTTTAAAATCCAGGACCTTGTTACTGTAGATGGGGGTTTGGCAAAGGTAGGTACATAAATGAAGTTTAAATTTGATAGTACCCTGAATACTGCTTTTCTAAATTCAGAAATAAATAAAACACCGTTTGCGTAAGGAACCAAAGTCAATAGGAAGATTATACACAAATATACCCGCATGTATTGTCATAGCATTTGAATATTCATTTGATACGATGGGTATTTTAAGCAGCGAATGTTCAGTGCTTCCCTTCTGGCTGCTAGGCACCCCAGTCGGCTCCAGGGACACAAAGTAAAAGTCATGATCATTGTCTTCTAGGGGCTTCAGAAGGGAATGCCACCCCTATGCCTGGACAGGCAGCCATGCGACCAGGGTGCGAAATGCTGAGGAGAGCATGGGAAAGCCACCTGCCTGGTGCAGCCCGTTCCAGAGCTCCCACCTGCTCCCCACGGAGGGAGCTGGCAGCCAGCCCGCTCATCCGACCTCTGAGGCTCCGCATGCTGGTCTGTTACAAAAATGGGGCTGGATCCTGCCACCCCTACTTCACAGGGACGTCTGTGAGGGTTACCTGAGCTCCATCAGGTAAGTGACAGAACCAGCGCGTGCTGTTGTGGCGTCAGAGGGCGGCGCGCCTTCATGGCACTGTGGTGGCAGAGGCATTCTCACAGGCCACTGGGCTTTAGGCTGGACCCTCAAAGGCGGGAAGGACCGAGGGGCCCCAAGAGTATCCCAGGCATTGATGACAAAGACTTAAAGGCAGGAGAAAGACACATTGGGAAGACAGAGACTGTACGTAATTCACCCTTTACACGTGATGTTTACCTTCATGGATGCTGTGAGTGCGTGTGGGGGACAAGGGGAGCTAACATTGCATATACATTTTCCAACACAGTTTTGGTACAGAACATCAAAACTGGTCTCGGAAAGTGACATGCCGGAGACTGTCACATGTCATTCCTTATGCCCGTGTCTGGGGATGGAGCCATCAAATTCCCCCCCCCCCCCCCCCCAGCACTTGCTTTACTGTCTTCAGCCTGATGTTCAGCAGGAAGTCCTTTGTTGTAGCCCATCCCCCTCCAGGAATTTTAGCCCTGGGGTGTTCTTTGCTGTTCTTCCTTTCCCCAGGTACATACCGTGGGCCCCAGTGGATTCTGAAGCCCTTGAAGTTGGGAAGGCTTCCCCACCGTCACCTCCCAGGGCCAGGCAGGTGCTGGTGAGCGTTTCTCCCTGCTTCATGTTAACACGCCCCGAATTCTGACAGTCACATCCACTTGGGGTCCATTGGGGGTGTCAAGGCATCATGCACAAAGCAATACACTTGCACCTGGCGACAGAAAAAGCCTTTAAGACTCCGGAAACATCTATGACTTTGTGCTGAGTTACCACCCCGCCCGTAGTCATCAATGTGAGTTTGCCATGGTCTTGCTCTATTTTACTTTTGATTTGAAATGCTTCAATACCAAATCTGACTCTGAACTCAAAATGCAACTCCACATGTTACTCTCCTGCTTAACTCCTTTCAATGGCCAAATGATGTAAATTAGATCCAACACTTTTTTAAAAAAATATTTTTTATTATTGATTTCAGAGAAGAAGGGAGAGGGAGAGAGAGATAGAAACACCAATGATGAGAGAGAATTGTTGATTGGCTGCCTCCACGCCCCACCGAGAGAGATAGAAACACCAATGATGAGAGAGAATTGTTGATTGGCTGCCTCCTGCACGCCCCACCCTGGGGATTGAGCCTGCAACCTGGGCATGAGCCCTGACTGGGAACCGAACCGTGACCTCCTGGTTCATAGGTTGACGTTCAACCACTAAGACCCTATTCACGCAGGATTCTGATTCAGTGAGCCTGGTGGCGCCCAGGCTTAGCTATTTGGGAAAAATAATCCCTAAGATTGAGCCTGTTTCCTTCACTACCTCCCTCCTCCTCCTCCAAAAGTAGTAGTTTGAAGTGTGGTGGTGGTTTCTTCAAATGGCCTTCAGGAATCAGAAATTTTTCACCTTTTTTTTCTGTCTCCTCAGACGTAGGTCTAAAAAGCCAAGCATAGTTATGTCACTATCAAGCCGAGATGCTGTATACAACCACTCACATTTTCCAAAGACAAGACATCCTTAAAAAATTCCTTCCTGTGATTACAGAATCCTATTTATACTGGAGACCTCATCCTTAGGTATTCTCATGACTACATGGAGATGCTATGGTTCTGCTACATATGAACAGCATGCTGACCCCAGGCATATCCTCTCCACCAACACCAGCCCCCACAGCCATTGCTTCTCAACTCAGTGTCACCCTCACCCTTTAGATACACGTCTACGGAGGAGCGAGCCACGCCCAAGGCTGCCTGCCCCTTGGCGAACACGGGAAGCTAAGTTTGTCTTTGAGCCACTTTTCCCTTCTCGGTCCTTCAGCTCTTTCCTATAGCCCCGTGGTCGGCAAACCGTGGCTCATGAGCCACATGCGGCTCTTTGGCCCCTTGAGTGTGGCTCTTCCACAAAATACCACGTGTGGGCGCGCACGTACAGTGTGATTGAAACTTCGTGGCCCATGCGCAGAAGTCAGTATTTTGTGGAAGAGCCACACTCAAGGGGCCAAAGAGCCACATGTGGCTCGCGAGCCGTGGTTTGCCGACCACTGCTATAGCCAGTCTCTCATGTGCAGGAGGAAAGCCAGCCACTACCTCCAAGAGTTTCCTTTTCCAAAGGGGTTGGTCTCATAGAAGAGCCTACAAAGGGAGGATGGCAGTGAGCATGACCGTCCGCGTAATTTCAGAAGAGTCTGTTTCGGCGTCTTTCTGTCCCGGTGGTCTGTAACGAGGCTGTTGAGGGAAGGGCTGTGTCATCTTTGTGTTTTCTGCTCTGACACAGGCATCGGCGTCCAGTGACTGCCGGAACAAATGCACGAAGAAATGTGTGTGTGAGGGTGGCGGGGGGATATAGGCACTGGGTGGGGTGACCTCCAACAAAGTCACAGACCAGTCATAGTCACCGGGCATTCCTTTGATTCTGTTTTGTTTTGTTGTTGTTGATCCTCACCTGAGGATATTTTTCCCATTAATTTGTAGAGCGAGTAGAAGGGAGAGAGAGAAATATCATTGTGAGAGAGATACACCGATTGGTTGCCTCCCGCAGGTGCCCCAACCAGAGCTGGGGACAGAATTTGCTACCCAGGTATGTGTTCTTGACCGAAAATCGAATCAGCGATCCTTTGGTGTGCAGGCCGGTGCTCTACCACTGAGCCACACTGGCCAGGCTGGTTCTGTTTTGTTGTAAAGTTTGAATAGCTCAATGAAGAGCCTATGTAATGGAGGGAGGGCCACTCTTTCAAGAAGCTTCGAAGTGGCGTCTGTGGCTGTGGTACTCGTATATTCTCGGGGTGTTTTTATCAGTATTCCCAGGGAGGCATCAGTAGCAATATTTTTTAAACTAAACAACTGACATTTGAAAAGTGTTTGACATAGAATATATTTGTAGATTTGGAAATAACTTGAGTAAAGTTAGAATAAGCTTATAATACACACCTGTCCTGAACAAATCTCTTGCCGGGTCTGTGAATTACTGAGCCATGTACCATCATGTGGCCACAGCCTGAGAGAGTCCAACACACACATATGTGTTCACACGTGCAAACAAGACAGGTGTTACTTTGACATATGTATTTCCTTTGAATGTTTTTGTGAGTTTTCCAACAAAACTGGGACCAGACAGTCCCAACTCTTTTGCAACCTGCCTTTTCCCACAGCATTCGTCACGTCTTTAAATATTCTCCTGCAACGTACCTCTGAGTGGCTGCACAGCCAGTCTCTCCTCAAATCGTTTGCCTTCTGGTCCTTGTTGGTCATTTCTGTAAACGTTTTCCTCACGTTGACGTTCTGGGCTGCAGCGAACACCCCTAAAGAACCGGAATGTTTCCTGGAATTAGAATTCTTAGGTCAAAAGCTATTTGCGTGTTCAAGGCTTTTCAAATAGATGGTCAACTTGCCCTTCCCAATGCTTGTGTCCACTGACACTCCGCCAGCGGTTATTACAAAGTTTATTTCTTAACGCATTTAGAGGTCCCGTTCACTTTGGTGCTTCTGCAACTGTGGCCAGTCCTCGACTCTGCATCCAAGGGGTGGATGCTGGTGTGCAGTCTGTGAAGTTCTTTAGCAGATGAGGTTCCACACATTTCCTCACTCGGTTTTAGCAAAACAGATCTAGGATCAAGGGTCCCTTGCCTTTGGCACCTCTAGAATTAAACCATGGGGAACGGAACTGGTCATTTCTAACCATAAATATTTCCAGAGAAAGTAACTATTTTGCTCTTATGTCCTTTTCCTCTGCCTGGCCAGGAGCAGCATATTCAGATTTTACGCCGACGATGGTTTGTTGAGTTGTACACTGGAAACCCGTGCCCCAGTAAATTCAGTAAAACACTTATTTCCACTTTCTCGTTCTCACGTCCCCAAGCACAACGCAAGGCCGATGTGGTCTTCAGCTCGGCAGGGACACATTCACAAAACAAGCCGCATGGTTTCCTCCTGTGCGTCTGGGTCGAATAAAAGCATCTCTAACTCGCTTGAGGATGCAACCTCTCGCCTAAGACGTTCTTCATGGCAGCCCCCAGGGGCAGCCGCCTCGAAACTGCTGGACAGTGTTCCTCTCTGTTGGTGGCACGAGACTCTAAGATGCAACAGGCTTTCCGATCTCTTATGCTCTTTTAGTGAAGAAACTCAAGGATACTTAACGCTGGGGGAGCTTGGTATCTGACATCTCTCTCTCAAGGCAGCGGCTCTGTGTCGTTTGTTTGGTGTGCACCCCTTATTCGTGGGAGCTTTCTGTGCAAATGGGCCGATCAAGAAAGAATGATCTACGGGCAAGAGCAGCTGCTCCAAGTCACAGACTATTCACGAATGCCCCCCTCCCCTCAAGGGAGGCCCCCTATTCTCAAGTTATAAACAGTCAGCAGAAGATCAAAACCCCATCGGGTGATAAAGAGTTTAAAAACTCGTTCTCCCTGGTGTTTTGAAGGCCTTGTAATGCGGGACACTATCACGGAACCAGAAATTGTCTGTGATAAAAGAATATTGGGGGAAATGTTTAGGTTCTCATTGAATTCTAGAACTTAGAAGGAATGGTCTCGTTTCACTGTGAAAGGTTAATAGCTGAGCATATGTCATAAGCTTCAATAAAATGAGGGGTTTTGGTCCCATGCCCCCAATAAACAGTTACAATTTTTAACACATAAAAGCTGGAGACCTTTTTGTCCTAATTTAAAATAACAGGCAAATAAATTTCTTGGCAAGCAAATGATTGCTTTTTAAAAAACCCTATAAATATGTCATGTGTTTAGGTCATCAAAAAAGGAATGCCTGCTACTTTCAGCTGCCTTTTGACTGAAACCCATCGTTCCCACGTACACAGGGAACAGATACTATTCTTCCTGCTAATCATGCTGATGTCTTTCCTGGTTCTTAGCCATCTGCTTACACATGCCCCACAGTCCCGGAGGCAGCCAGAACTTGACACTTCCTCCCGTAGAAAAGGAAATCAAGGCATCACAGAAATAATTTCAGAGTTTCCCCAAGACCTGTTGCGACTGAAGTGGACACTGAGCAAGCAACCACGAGAGCAGTCAAGTCCCTGTCGGTTCCTGCCTGTGGTGTTTCAGCTGAACCCCAGGTCTCCACGAGAGGTGACCTGAACGCCAGCCTTCCCTGGAGGCGACTCTTTGCAAACTGTTAGCAATCCTCAAGGTCTCCAGAGGAGAGTCCCAGTGGCAAAGAGACTGTGTCCTACGCTAGCTGACCAGTGTCTCAGAAGGCCTTGAACTTGTGGCTGTTGGAGCGCACGCACAGAGAGAGCAAGGAGCTTGGGTTTCCGCCTGCGTCTCCCTGCAACAGCTGGGGCTTGTGCCTATCTGGAGGGGGAGCGCCCCGAGGACTCCCACCTGGACACTGCAATGCAAACGCTCCCTCAACCCCGGAATCCTCTCATCTGGCACATAAAGCAGGAAAGCCTGCCGTTCCCTTTGGTGGGCTTACCGCTGCCCCCGTCTTAGATTCATATCCAGAACTCAGCTCCTCCCTGGTGCGGCAGAAGGCAGATGATGCGTCCCAGATGTTTCTGCAAGGCTGTCCGTCCCAGACGTAATAGATTACTCGGGAAATCCAAAATAAAGAGCTGTGCACTTTCTTTCCTCTTTCTCCCGTCCTTCCCCCCTCTTCTCTTTCTCCCTCCCTTTCTTCCCTTCCCTCTTCTCCCTTTTCTTTCTCTCACACACACACACACACACACCTTTTTCTTTCTTTTCTGATATATTCAAAAGGTTTGAACGTTGACTAATAACCTTATGTTATGGAATAACCTGCCCACACTTCAGTCACTGCCACTGGCGCATTTGGCTGGTTGGAGATATTTCAGATGTGACAAATGTGGACATCACACCGGAGGTGGAGGGCACTGTGGGATGAATAGCACTTCGGGGCATTGGCCCACTGGCCATATGTAGCCTTCCTCACGGCTGAGCCCCTTGCGATTCTATTTTGGAGATAAGAGTGGTGGTTGATTCCTTCCTACATACTTTATTTCTTGTTGCCTTAAAATCATAGGGAAAGCTAACAGAGCTCCCTAGAAAGTTCCAGAAAGTCTTCAGCTGCTTTAGGGAATGTGAACTTAATCCTATATAATGAAAGTGTATTATTCTGAGTGTCCGGTCACCCAGTTGTCCGTTCAACCAATCAAAGGGTAATATGCTAATGATATGCTAAGACTGCTCAATTGCTCACTACGACATGCACTGACCACCAGGGGGCAGACGCTCCAACCGGTAGGTTAACTTGCTGCTGGGGTCTGGCCGATCAGGACAGATGGGCTGGACACGCCCTGGAGCCCTCCCATGGTCCATCCCCAGCTAGCCAACCTCCCGCTTCCCTCCCTGGCCTGATCATGCACTGGTGGGGCCCCTCCTCCTGGCCTGCGCCCTTTTGCAATCCGGGATCCCTCGGGGGATGTCGGAGAGCCAGTTTCGGCCCAATCCCGCAGGCCAGGCTGAGGGACCCCACTGGTGCACGAATTTGTGCACCGGGGCTCTAGTAAAATAATAATAATAATAATAATTGAACCTCCCTTATTTCTCCACTACTATGTTAGGCTGAGGGACCCCACTGGTGCACGAATTTGTGCACCGGGGTTCTAGTAAAATAATAATAATAATTGAGCCTCCCTTATTTCTCCACTACTATGTTAGGTACTTTAATAGGTTAGAGGTGGTGACCTTAAGATGAATTCATCACCCTGGTTTCAGAGATGAAGGGTCTAAGATTCATGAGAGCACACGGTCCTTACTCATGGTACAAAGCTAATAAGATTGGGAACCGAGGCTGCAAATCCAAACCTGTCTAACTCCAAACCACGTGTGTGGGTGCTGTCGGTAAGGAGTTCTCCCAGCACGACTGATTCCAGGCTGTCAGCACACGTCACAGGACCCGAAGAGTTGGGAAGAGATGTTCCCAATGGCTCTTGGGGGCTGCAGTCATGGGCTGTAGTGTCCCTGTGGCACCGGGTCCCACGGCCTCCTCATGATGTTGGGGAGGGACAGGGACAGGGACAGAGATGAGTGCAGGCCTTCCTCTGGCTATGGCGTTCAGAAAATGCTTTCCTACCTGCAGGGCTCTTTCTTTTCTTGCTCTCAAATTCATCCAATTGGGATGTGCTAGAATTTATTTTTCTCAAATCAAGGCATTTCCCAAACTAACATGGAGAACAGAGGAAAGCCAGGGTTATGCTAGAGTGCTTGTCTGTTGCCTTCACGAGAGTAGACTTGCTCTGGGATCTTACAAACCTGTAAGCACTGCTTTCCGTTCCGTGGTTTCCCATCTGACCGAGGGAGTATGGATGGTGACTGGAGATCCATTCACACCCATAATTGGGTAACCTGCTGAGGAATCAGGGCTCCCAGGGAGAAGGGAGGTGCTTACCAAGCTTCTTCCCCCCTCTTTTAGCTAGCCAGCCAGCGCTCATGACTCAGTCAGTCAGACTCTGTTGGGCAGGAGGTAAATTGAGATTTCTGACTCCCTTCCTGTTGGTAGACGTCAGCAGTATTTCAGGGCCTGGAAAGGTTGAGCAGCCCCTTGTTCCAGCCCCACCATCCACTCTGCCTTCCCGTAGGTGTGCGTCGAATGGATGCAGAGGTCCTGCCCTGTGCTCAGTACCGATCAATAGGTCTCTTACCTGACTCCCCGCTTTGAGATATGGTGACCATACCATAAGGATGGGAGGAGGTGGTTGGCAGCCTCTACTTTTCAAGAAGAGGAAATCTGGACCTGGAGGTCAGTTGTGTTGTCCAAAGTCTGGTAAACAGCAGAGTCAGGAATCAAACATCAGCCAATCCCACCCGAAGCCTCGCCCGCTCAGTGATGCCACGCTGCCTTGGAGGAGTTGGGACGGACAGAAGGCCTCTCATTTTGCATTCTATTTATATACTGAGTCAGTTGTAATGATCATGATTCCACTGTCTTCGGTATGGACTCTGCCAAACCAGGCTCACAGAAGGTCATGGTGGACGTGTCCACAGGCTCACCAACCACAAGGCTGCTTACAGAAGACAGACTTCAGAGGAAACTGAATTCCACACAGCATGCCAAACGCGTTTCTGTGCTGCCGAGCCATAAGGAGGTTCCTTTCTAAAGCAATAGTTAACTCTTTTCCTGTTTATAAAAGTAATATGCAGTGGGAAAATCTAAGAAAATAGAAAGAAAATAAAACCACTTGTAATGTTACCATTATGGTATATATAGTTTTTATTTTACAATTATGTACATATATAATACTAGCGGCCCAGTGCACGAAATTCGTGCACAGTGGGGAAGGGGGGGTCCCCTCAGCCTGGCCTGCACCCTCTCTAAACCGGAACCCCTCAGTGGATGGGGCCTAAACCAGCAGTTGGACATCCCTCTCGCTTTCCGGGACTGCTGGCTCCTAACTGCTCACCTGCCTGCCAGCCTGATTCCCCTAACTGCTCTCCCCTGCCAGCCTGAT
>NW_005371230.1:857244-859679 GCF_000412655.1 Myotis brandtii | reverse complement strand
GTGTGTGTGTATATATATATGTATATATATTTTGTTTGTTTGTTTGTTTTTTAAATAGAGTCAGACTAACATACATATAGAGTTGTGGGTTTTTAACCATGACATTGTCTCTGACCATATGGCCATGTGTTAGCCACTCCATGGATGAATGCAGGGCCTTACCCCAGGCCACCTCTTCTTTCAGGCTAAGTGCTGCCCAATGGGAAGACTTCCTTTCCCCCAGTGTTCAGGGCTACCCTAAGTTGGCCCATAATGACTGACCGCAGTCGTCCACTTTGGGCTGGGCTGGCATATGGCACAGAGCCATCCTAACCTGCTGGAATGGTTTTCCTTACAGTCAGTGGGTTATTGAGAACTTGCCATGAGGCCATGGGTATGGGCAAGGCTGCCAGTGTGGCCACGGGAAGCTGGGGGGGGGGGCACGTGTGCGCTACATGCTTGTGGGCCTTCCATGACCTTCAGGACGTGTCAGGCATTGACCTGTATGGATTATCTTTCTGTAATGGTTGAGCACCTCTTGGGATTTCCAGTTTTATGGGCAAGTGGGTCAGACGACACCCAGTTCATGAATGGCAAGTGTCCAGTGTCTGGTCACCTGGTGGCCGTGGTCAGTGGTCTCCTCCGGGATCCAGTGGCAAGCCAGGAGCTGTTACCCACAGAAGGAGAAGAGTCATTTGTTAGAGGCCTCACTTCACTCATAGACCTTACGATCCTTCACTTTTGATGCTCCCTTCAAGCTTCTACAGGCTCCAAACAGCTTCTGGACATGCCCGGTCCTCCCAGCACCTGAGTCATGAGCTTCTAGCAACAGCACTGACAGCTCCGGACCCTGGTCAGCAGGAGAGCTTCTCCTGGCTCCAAATCTCACTCAAGGCAGCAACTGTCCATCTCACCAGGTATGTTCTCTTTTCATTTCGCTCACCTTTAAGTTTTTCTATGTTTTTCAACTATTTTTCACAAATTAGCAAAGTTGAGATTATGCACGATCTTCTGATTTCCTCAATATAAAGTGAGGAAATTAGCTTATATTTCCTGTTCTACCATTTCCTTCGTCATCATCTTTCCAGACACTGTTAATAAAAATCCTCCCAGGATCTGCGGTGGCCTCCCAAGCACCCTGGTGAGTATCACACAGGGATTCTGGGTCTCTCCAGGGCCTGGGGGGGTGTGCTTGTCTGGCCCCTCCCTGCTCCCCACATCCTGCTCCCGCTGCCCCAGGTCAAGCTGTTCCCCACTGTGTCCTGCCCGCCCCGGGGGCCAGGGCCTCCTCCTGAGTGGGACTTTAAGGAGTAGGCTTGGGGATGATGCTTTTAAATTTTATAACCATTACCTCACTTCCGGCCTCCCAGGGTCCATCCCTCCCAGCATCTTTTCTTCTGCCATGGTTCTGACCTCGCGCTCTGGCAATGGGGCGCTGTGTTTCCACAGAGACTTGCAGGACTGTTCAGTGTATAGTTTCTTAATAAATATTTTCTAATGAAAACAAAACCCAGTTTGTCGTTTCTCACATTGTTTTACATTATGTGTCTCTGCAGCTATGAGAAATCTAAATTTCATTGGCACTTACTTATTGACAACGATTGTTTGAGATGTAACACTGTTAATTGGCTTTAATGACAAGTGGCCAGTCCTTTTATGCAACAACTTACTGGTGCTGGGCTGGAATTATAATTCCCTTTCAGTCCATTGTTACGCATCTTTGGATAAATTTTTAAGAAGGACACATAGAGATGGTAGATTTTCTGAGTCCTTGAATGTACAAGATAGTTTTTCTGATGCCTTCACAAAAGAAAAAGAACTTTTTAACTGAGGATGAAACTATTATACTGCAATTATATTATCCAAAGTGTCTATAATTATCATTTTAAATTTTTTGGTACATAACGTACCAAAAAAATCTCAGTTCAGTTTGATTTTTGTTCTCTTTTGAAGTAATCTCTCCTATGCTTGGAGAGAGAGAGAGAGCGGGAGAGAGAGAGAGAGAGAGAGAGAGAGAGAGAGAGAGAGAGAGATGGATCGGTTGCCTCCCATATCTGCCCTGACCCGGGATCGAACCTGCAAACTTTTTTTGTTGAGGATGACACTCCAACCAACTGAGCTACCCAACCAGGGCGAAATGCCACTTTTTGATACACTATTGAAAGTGTTGAAAAGAATTCTGTACTTTCATTTACTCGTCTACCCATTCATGTAACAACATCTATTGAGGGCCCACTGTGGGGCGGCTTCAGTTCAGTTGAAGGGGGCACCTTTGTGAGGAAGACCCTGAGCTCCCCTAGAGCGGGGAGCGGCAGGGGGGGGGGGGGGGGGGGGGGGGGGGGGGCGCGGCGAGAACACTAGACAACACCAGGGAAGGGAAGACTAGCAGGGGTAGGGAGATTTGGAATACCCTGGGCGGGGCGGAGGAGGGGTAGGGAGGGTTGGGGGGGGCGGGG
>NW_005371230.1:848997-857229 GCF_000412655.1 Myotis brandtii | reverse complement strand
AAACAGTGTCCAATGTGGAGGTTGGACAAGCCTTTTAGAGAAGGTTCGATGTGAGCTGAGACTTGCAGGAGGTTAGGGAGTTAGACTTGTCTCATGTGGAGGAAGTCTGTTCTGTGCAGAGGGAATTACTAAGACAAGAGCAGGAGGCCCACGTAGCTGGGCAGGGAGAGTGGGCAGGCGGGAGCTCTAAGAGGGAACAGGGAGCAGCTCGTACGGGTTTTGAAGGTCAGTTTGGGGCTTTGACTTTCACTCCGAGTGAAATGGAAAATTACAGGGTTGGACATGGTCTGACAGATTTACAAGAATGGCTCTGGCTGCAGGGTTGAGAGTAGGCTGTGGAGGGACAAGCGTGGGAGCAATCAGGTGAGATAAGGGTGACAGAGGTGGTGAGAAGTGCGCAGATATGAACGTCTTTGAAGTTGGAGCCAGCAGGGTTTGTTTACATGTCGGATTTGGGCTGAGGGAAAACTCAGGATCCAGAATGGGACTCATGGATTTTGACCGGAGTACTGATGGCGCCGCCACCAGGACGATGCGGGAACTGCAGGTGAAGCAGGTCTGAGGGTTTGTTCCTTCCATCACTTGGATACCCAGTGTCAAACAGGCAGTTAGATTCCACAGGGCAGAGAAGTGGGGCCAGAACTAGAGACTGCTTCTGTGAATACCTGTCTACAAGCAATTTACCTCATTTGGGAATGATTGGGAATGATTTTTGAAATAATCATTGGGAACAGCCAGGAATTCTTATACAGTGAGAACTTTGAACCTACAAACTATTTCAGGTAAACATCTGTGAATTCTAAATGTAATCACATGGACATAATATATTTTATAGATATCATGAGCTAACTTGTGTCTCCCCTAAACTCACTGTTGAAGTGCTAACTCCCAGTATCTTGAATGTGACCATTTGGAGATAGAACGTGTAAGGAGGTAATTACGGTAGAATGGGGGTGTATGGGAGGCCTTAATTCAGTACAACCGCTGTCCTTCTGAGACGAGATTAGGACACAGACACACACGCAGGAAAGACACAGGGAGAAGATGGCCGTCCACAAGCAGGGAGGTCTCAGAAGAAACCACCCCTGCCGACACCTTGATCTTGCACTTCCAGCCTCCAGAACTGTAAGAACATGCATTTCTATTGTTTAAGTTCCTCGCTCCCCCCCAGCTGTGTTGGCAACTGGTACAATCTATAGTAATAAAATCATAATATGCTAATTAGACCCAATGTCCTGGACGAAGCTGGGGCTGCGAGGGAAGCCTGGGTCCCAGGGGCCAGAGGGAAGCTGGTGCCGGCAGCGGGGAAAGGAAGGCCTACTCTTGCACGCGTTTTGTTCATCGGGCCGCTAGTAGATATATCATTGAAGCTGAATGTATTTCAATTGTATATTAGTATTTTTGTGTTTCTAACGCAGTTCATTTTTCTTTGAATTTTTCAGTGTTAGAAGTACTGAAATATAGCTAGCGCCTGGGCGCTGAGCCTCAGGCTGAAGTGGAGGTGTGATACAGGTGGAGGCACCTCAACAGAAGGTGTGGAAGCCTAGACTTTCCTCACAGGAGGATGGGACATCCTGGTCTTTGAAGTGCACCTACAGTGATGACAACTTTGTGTTTTCTTTCTTTTCAAGTTCTGCCTCTTTGCGCTCTTCCTGTCTGGGCGTTGCCTTTCCCAGGGAGTGCTGGGAACAATTCCTTTTGAACTTCACTCCTTTCAGAAAAGGGTTTGATTAGCATATTTCTCTTACCAAAGGCTAGGAAAGTCCTGGTCATTGGATATAGTTTATTACCTTGAGTCTGTTGTCGGGGGGTACCCTGCGTCCATTTACATCTGTGAGTGGACAAGATATTGTTAAAACAGTTGTTAGGAAACTTGACTTAGTGCAGTTACAAATCTGGCGGCGGGGGCACAGCGAGTTTCTGCCTGTTAATTACACAGGCAGGCAGATCGAGTCACTTGGTGAGGTGCGAATCGCCATGAATAAGGAGAGAGAACACGGTCGGCTGGGATCCGTTCCCAGACTCAGCCTGGCAAGGATAGGAGGGTCCAGGACACTGGCCCCAACTGCTGGTGACATCGGATAGTCCCGCAAGGGAAGGCAAAACATTCCCATTCGCAACCAGAGATGGGCTGGGGTGGGAGGGCTGGGGGTGGCGCAGCCCATGTTGCGGCCTCCGGAACTCTTCCCGGAGCTCCGTGTGCAGTGAGCCTTGGATACGTTTGCTGATTAAATAAGTCTGACTTTTTTTCTTGGGAGCAAGGAGCCTGGAGTGTAACATCCAGATAGAACAAAATCCTGAACCAAGCATCAGAATCCAGCCTCCACGCTTAGGCCCAGAGGGAGAACCTCCATGCAGACTGGGCTCCCTCCACAGGGGCTCCACCTTCCACGGGGGGTGCTCTTACCCCTGGGAGCTCTGCATCTGTCCCTAGCCCCCGGGGGGGGGGGGGTGCGTGGAACATCCTTGTAAGTGTTTGCCCGAGCCTAGACACCCTGGCCTTCTCCGTGCTCCCTTAACACAGCGGGGCCCTTCCAACACGGCTCCAAACAGCAAAGCGGATGCAAAACAGAGCAGAGCCCAGGTGAGCACAGCAGCCCTGCCTCCAAGGCTGAGCGTCCCGCTTTCCAGCTCCCAGACCAGGCGCCCGCGGGTCCCCTGGCCCAGTTCTTGAGTCCCAGCTCTTGACCGTCTTCAGAGAGCAGACGCAGGCCTCAGATGAGCCCAGAGAGCCGGAGCCCCTCTCCTGTCCTCTCTGAGGCTCTCCTTACAAATCCCTGGCTCGGATTTGGGAGGTGGGCTCCCTCCGAGATGGCCAGGCCCTCTGTCCTTACATGCAGGCGGGGGCCCTGAGCTAGGACAGGTGTAACATCAACACCACGTGAGCAGAGCAGCATCAGCGACCACCCACCACCACTGTGGGGGTCCCGTGCAGACCCAGCACATTTGGTGGGGGGCAGGAAAGACACATCATGGAAACAGCTCAGATGGAGACAGCTGGGGCCACCCAAGAACCGGCTGCCTGCCTGACGAACTGCCCCAGGGCACCCGGCGTCGATGATATTCGAGCTGGTAATCTGAGGACTGGAACTGAGAGATCGTGTCTCTAAAGTGGTCGCAGGAATGTCGAAAACAAGTAGCAACTCCGTTTTACTGTGTGTGGTTGTTTTTTCAGGAGGAAGTAGGCAGCCTGGCTCCCAGGACCCCACCCTGGTGTGTCCCTGTGTCCGGAGTCAGGGCCCCCTCTTCTGAAGGGAAGGCCTCTCTGGAGAACAGGTGGGTCCCGTCTTTCTCTCGTGGTGGGATTTTGTGAGTGAAACTCCAGGAAACAAGGCTGCCTCTCGCACCTGTCCCGCGGCCTCCTGGCCTGTTTGCCTGCTCCCCTGGGTCTTTATGGAGCTGTCATTAGCTGACAGATGCCAAGTGGTTTCACGTTCTAATCCCCTCTCTGCCAGCGTTTCCTTCAACACCACGTCCACCTTCCTCATGGGCCTGAACTTGCCCTCGTCCCAACAGGAGCTACTGAACCGAAAGCTCTCCTTTGTGGTTTAATGCGCAGGGTTTGTTTTACTTTTTTCCCCCAAGGATATGTATCTGATCTCAGCCAGGGTTTAGTTTGTCATTTCGCTGCACGTCATGTTCTCATGCTAGTCTCCCTTCTCACTCCCTAGTTATGCCTCGCTCAAAAATACTTTCCCTGGTTCTATTCTGAGTGCTATCATCTGAAATAGACTCGGACGATGTCTTGAAAACAGTCACAGGTTTCTCCTGTGGCCAGGTAAGGCATTGAGGAGAAAATGTCTCCCCATAATTTGTAAGATACAGAAAGTGCTTCTCTGAATTTTTGTTGTTGTTCTTTTTTGTGTGTTTTTTTAAGGGTGACTTGGGATGTACTTGAGGCCACTGGAGAGGCTGGGTATGTCTTAGGCTAGATCTTGGTTTCTCAGGGTCGGACACGCTTGACTTTTACTACTTCCCTCTCAATTTTACTGTCTGGGGAGCGGGGGGATGTCAACATGAGTGTCAAGCAAAAAGTCGACTTTAACACAAAACCCGAGTCAGAGGTGAACTCTTTGTTCTTTAGAAAAACGTAGGCGAGAGGGGATGTCCGGTATTTAGATTTTCCTCCTTTTCCTTCCTAGAAATTTCATCTCTCCTCTGGAAAGAGCTCACGGCCACAGATTCTTCTCAACCCCACGTCTTTTAACCTCTGGGACTTTTAGTCTAAATACAGCGAATGCCTTTGACTCTCAGTTTAGTTTCTAAATGGGGAAACCATGTACTATATATAGTCCCTGTGTGGGGCTTTTTGCTATTTTGAACTTTTTTTTCCCTCCCAAATTATGCCTGTCCC
Source organism: Myotis brandtii (assembly GCF_000412655.1). NCBI lineage: Eukaryota > Metazoa > Chordata > Mammalia > Chiroptera > Vespertilionidae > Myotis > Myotis brandtii. The sequence continues at coordinate 852,875 of NW_005371230.1, read as the reverse complement.
TCCGTGAATCTTGACAATCATGTCTGCATTCGCCCTGTCTGAACTTGCGTTTAGTCATCTTAGGCCTTGGATTGTGAGCGTCGTGGATTCCGAGCGTTTCCAGGGCAGGTGTCGGATTGAAAAGGCAGTTTGACATCCCCGGTGTGCAGGTCCTTGTCGTGGTTTTCCGTGCCAGGAGCAGGCAGTTAACATTCTCCCTCGTTGCAGGGCCAGAGCAGTGACTTGCTAAATGGTACCCTTCGCCCCCAGGGACCCTCCACTTGTCCAATGTGGTCCCACGAAGGGTACGCTGGCTAGGCAGCCGCACTGTGGGAGGCAATGGAGCAATTCTATCAAGAAGCCGGGAAGCCAAAGCGAATACACAGCCCCGTCTGCAGAAATGTTATTTCACACAGCTCTTGGGACGGGAATGGAAACCACGCTTTCAAACTGGATGAAGAGAGATTGTGTTATGGGGGTATCGGATGCGCAAAGGAATGTGGAGTCAGATTTTGTGTGGTTGCTCGTCGTCCTACAAATTGCTACCCAAAGCTCAGAGCTGGTCTCGGACTCAATAGCGGATCTGGATGGAGTATGGAAAGAAGCAGCAATGGGGAGATAGAAATCTCTGGGTCCTGAATCTGACATTGTTTCACAGTTAATATTTCCCAGTGCTTCCCAAATGTGTCAGAATGGGCATGACCCCATCCTTTCCCATTTGGAATTTAGATTGATCCTTTTCCATGAATTGTTGAATTTAGTTTGCAAATATTTTTTGAGGATTTTTGCATCTGTGTTTATCAGGGATATTAGCCTATAATTTTTTTTTTCATAGTGTCCTTATCCGGTTTTTATGTCAGGGTAAGACGGTGAAGTGGGTTTGCAAATGTCCCCTCCTTTAAAATATTTTGGGAGGTTTTAAGAAGGATTGATATTATTTTTTAAAAGTTGGATGAAATTCACCAGTGAAGCAATCTGGTCCTGGGCGTTTGTTTGTTGGGAGATTTTTGATGACTTATACAGTCTCCTCACTAGGAATTGGTCTGTTCAGTTCTTCTTTATGATTCGGTCTTGTATGTTTTTAGGAATTCCTTTTTTTTCTTTCTAGGTTGGCCACTTTTTTGCCATATAATTGTTCATAGTGGTCTCTTACAATCCTTTGCATGTCTGCGGTACAGGTCTGAGTATTTCTTTCTTTCATCAAAGTCAGTAGCTTCAGAAACATTCTCGCTAGAGGGGCCAGTGTGGGGTGGAGGGGGTCAATGGGGGAAAAAACAAAACACACAAAAAACAATGGGGACATCTGTAATACTGTCAACAATAAAGATAAACTTAAGGGGGAAAAAAGAAACGTTCTCTCCAAGCCCCCGCACCACCACCAACAAACAAAGAGACCTGTGATTGCAATTCTCAGGTAACGAGTTGCTTCAGACACAGAGGGGAGGCCTGGGGCGGCCACCCCTGCAGCCCCTCTGCGAGTTCAGAGAAGCAAAGGCAGAGACTGAGCCTCCAGGTGGAGGCCTTGGGTGAGCAGAGGCAGGAGGAGGCGTTTGGTTATTCAGCTTTGGCCTTGGAATGGCTGGGTCTCCAGAATGACAGAGCCCTAGTCTAGGGAGCAGTGGCCAAACCCACCAGGGGACCAGGATGGCATCTGTCATCCTGTGCTGCCCACTTGCCTTCTGCCACTGACAGGGTCCTGGTCTGTCTGATTCCCTGTGCATGCCCCACCCCCCCCAAATGCCCGAGACCCAGGGAACCTGCGGTGCTCTGCTCCTCACGCTCCTCACGGCTCGAGGCCTCAGATCTTCCAGCAAGTGCCGGGAGCTGCGGGATGGGGCCGGAGAAGGGTTCCGGGACTGCCAGCTTCGCCCATGCCCAGCTCCCATCTCTGGCTCCAACCCTACTTCCCAGGGAGGCAAAGGCGCCAGATTCTCTGATTATGGCTGGGGGGCAGGGCAAAGGCGGCCCTGGGGAGCGCCCCCCTGGGTTTCCCATCACTGTTAGTGGCAGGGGGCTTCTTCCTGCTTTTTCTTTCGCCTCCCTGCATTGTGCCTACATATACAAATTAACCGCCATCTTTGTTGGCAGTTGGCTTTCCTGTGCTGAGCCTGTTCCGCCACTGAACCTCCCGGGCTCACCGCTCACCGTCTCATCTATAAGGTAGCTTTCCGTGGAGGGTGCTCAACCGCGGGGGGTCCCTGAGGGTGAGGCATAGCACTTCCCACGCGTATCTCTTGCAGTCGCTGCAGCAGCCCTGGGTGGTGGAGGCCATTGGCGGCATGTCACAGCAGAGGCAGCACAGGCACAGGGAGCTCAGTGACCTGCCCAAGGTGACAGAGCCAGGGTCTGCATCCGCTCTGATTAAATCCAAAGCCAGGGTTTCTATCACTTGGCTGGGCTACTCTGTGGTCTTTTTCTATCACGCATGTTGTGCATGTGTGTGTGTGTGTGTGTGTGTGTGTAAGTTCTCTTTATTGTCGAAAGTACTACAGATGTCTCCTTCTATCACTTATGTATATCCGGTGTCGATACAGGAGACTACTAAAGTCACCCAAGGATTGAGAATGTCCAACAGGAAGGCAAAACTCTGTTTTTAATCAGGTGTTACCCTTCATGTATGAAGACAAGTCCCTTAACTCTGCCAGTCGAATGGCACTAGGACAGTGATGGCGAACCTTTTGAGCTCGGCGTGTCAGCATTTTGAAAAACCCTAACTTAACTCTGGTGCCGTGTCACATATAGAAATTTTTTGATATTTGCAACCATAGTAAAACAAAGACTTATATTTTTGATATTTATTTTATATATTTAAATGCCATTTAACAAAGGAAAATCAACCAAAAAAATGAGTTCGCGTGTCACCTCTGACACGCGTGTCATAGGTTCGCCATCACTGCACTAGGAGAATTGTGCTTATTCATCTATGTTCTGAATGAGTTACACTTGTCTTGTGCCCAACAGCTCACATTTTGCAATACTTGGCATTGAAAGAGTAGCTTTATTAAATAAAGATGGGCGGTGGGTGGCCTGAGGGGAGAGTTTGGAAAGACTAGAAAGGGAAAATTTCTCATACTGTCAAGTGACTGTGATATTTTCTATTCATCCATTTATGAGTCACAGAATGATTTGATAAAGACTGACAGAGAATGGTAAGGGGAGGAAACTGGACCTTTGGTGGTGACCACACAATTGAGCACCAGGTATAAGAGTCTAATGTTGTACACCTGTAATCGATATACTGTTATTAACCAAAGTTACCTCAGGAAATCCAATTTAAAAAAGACTGACAGAGAATCACTGAGTTGCCCGGAACAGTGCTGTGTGTGTTGTCTGTGCATATGTGCTATGTCATCCATACAGAACCATCACACCCAGTTCCCATGGGGATTGGCTTCCTGGGAAATGTGTGTCAGGACAGAAGTCGGAGGACTAAAATGCACACAACTTTTAGGGAAGAATTGTTGGTTTTAGAGTTGGTGGAGAAGGGAACTTACCTTTAATTTGATGTGATGAAATGGCACTTTTCTTCTTTTTTAAACTAAGAACATTATAATCTTACTAGAGGCCCGGTGCACAAATTCATGCATGGATGGGGTCCCTCCACCTGGTCGGCAATTGGGGCCGATGGGGGCCGAGGGAGGTTGGGCGGGGGGAGGGGCTGCGGGAGGTTCTGATTGGGGTCATTGGGGCTGGCTGGCCGGGGGGAGGGGCCAGGGGGAGGAACTACAGGAGGTTGGCTTTGGGAGAGCACTGACCACCAGGGGCAAGCTTCTGCATTGAGCATCTGCCCCCTGGTGGTCAGTGCACATCATAGCAATCCGTTAACCAGTTGTTCGGTAGTTCGGGCTTTTATATATATACTAGTAGCCTGGTGCACAAAATTTGTGCACTCGAGGGGG
>NW_005371230.1:812787-840483 GCF_000412655.1 Myotis brandtii | reverse complement strand
TGCCTGGCTGCCTGCCGCCATCTTGGCTGACAGTTAATTTGCATATACTCACTGATTAGCCAATGAAAAGGGTAGCGGTCGTACGCTAATTACCATGTTTCTCTTTTATTAGTGTAGATTAGAAAGGAAACACATCTTCCTTTTAGATAAATTGGGAAATACAGAAAGTCCCAAACTGATACAGAAAGAAAAAATCTTTAACGTACATTCGCAGTCCTTTTATTTTCCATCCTAAGATCACTGATTCTTGCTCTCTGTCACCCCCTCTGGCCAAGGGGCCGCAGAGCGCTGGGTGGACCTCCCTTCCCTCTCCCTTGGTAGGCTCTCAAGGTCTCAAATATCTCCTCTTGACTCCAAAATCAGGATTTCCAACCCCAACTTTGCATGTCATCAATCTTCTACAGAAAATGTAGTGTCCATCTCTACTCTTCACTCTCCTCTGTCACACTAAGGCCACTCTTCTTGCCAAATGCCAAGACTGTTACAACTTCTTAACGGGTCTCCCTGGCTCTAGTGCCTTCTCCTTCTGATCCAGCCTTCATATGGGGATTGCTTTAAATTTCCTAAAGCAACACACCTGTCTGACGCCTCTGGGTAGTGTGCTAACACTTTCCCCTGGACGTGAAATGCTTTGCCATTTGCCCGTATGTACCTGATCGACATTATGGCCCAGGTAGGGCAGAAACATTCAGTTTTCCTGAAAATCCATTGCTCCCCTGTGCTTCCCAGCCTTCCTCGCTGTCAGACTGAGCCTATGTGGTTGAGTTCTGACTAAAGAGATGTGGGTAGAAATAAAGTTTGTCACTTCTAGGCTTGGCCATAAGAGCGTTTATGTGGCTCTCCAGTTTTCTCCTCCTAATTCATGACGGTGCAGCTACAATATGGTAGAGCCTCCATCAGCCTGGGCAGTGAAGAGACCCACTACCCCCCTAACCTGCACATCTGAAACCTTTGACACATGTTTGTTGAATGAATGAATGAATGAATGAACAAATGTCTGAACAGTCACATCTAAAAGATGCCACCCTATAATACTCTCTTGCATTAGAAGAAAGGCATGCTAAGTGTTTGAGTTTTTCTTTTTAATGGTGGGCTTAAAGGGATGACATTTTCTTGTTCCCATTCTATCTGATTACTAGAAGCCCGGTATACAAAAATTGTGCACTGGAGGGGGGTCCCTCAGCCTGGCCTGCACCCTCTTCCAGTCTGGAACCCCTTGGGGGATGTCTGCCTGCCAGCTTAGGCCCAATCCCTCTGGAGATCGGGCTTAAGCCAGCAGTCGGACATCTCTCCTGCAGTCCGGGATCCCTCTCATAGTCCAGGACCCCTCGCTCCTTACCTCCCACCTGCTCGCTGCTCCTTAGCACTTCCGTGAGCCTGGCTTCTGGTTGAGCAGTGCTTCTCCTGTGGGAGCGCACTGACCACCAGGGGGCGGCTCCTGCATTGAGTGTCTGCCCCCTGGTGGTCAGTGCACATCATAGCGATCAGCCATTCCGCTGTTTGGTCAATTTGCATATTGGGACATATTATGATATAGGATAACTTACTGTCATTTTAAGTCTGAAATAACATCCAGCAGTGTTTCATTTAGCCCTATTTTTGGGGCCTTCTGATGGCACATTTCAGAAGCTGAATTATGAATACCTTTTGCTCGGTTTTGGAAATACGTACCTGGTTTCTGCCATGATTTCTGTGATGTTGAGTTGTTGTGGAAGGCAGTAAAGATTTTCAATGTCAACTTCTTGACCTGAACCGGAACAAGCTGGCTTTCTCGCCCCAATTCCACATCTGGTACTTAGATGGGGTGACAGAAGAGGGAGCTCTGAGTTAGGGAACAGCCAGCCCTTAGTGGGGAAGCTCGGCCTCACTTTAAACCCTAAGGAGAGATGAGCAGGAAACCGGGAGAGAGCAGGTACCAGTACTTAGCTGCTGCCCCTGGCGTGGCCCTGTGTGTGGTGAAAAGGCCTTTCCAGCACCCCAGAGCTCCTTCCTGCCAGCACTCAACATCCAACACCCCAGTGCTAAGCTACCTTCTGAGGGGAAGCGGAGCCATCACCACTCAGCATCCCCTCCCAGAAAAGGGCATGAGACGCGGAAAGAGGTGAAGCAGCATCTCTGAGCGTCCAGCGCCTCGCCCCTACGCCTTTCGCACACTGGTCTTCAGGTGCTCGGAGGCAGGAGGAGTGGGCCAGGCCAGAGCGGGGCCCGGCCCCAGGACACACGCGTTCATCTCTGCCTGTGTCTGGAGAGGCTGCAGGAAAGGAAAGGCAGCCCCCAAACCAGGCACGAGATGAGATCTGCTCCCAGCTCACCCTTTTGAAATCTGCCACATCCCCGGACCCTGTTGTCATGACCCAAGTGCCTCAAGGAATTGGTGAAACAGCTCCAGGCTCACACATTGCCGCCCGGCTTCCCTGCTGGGTTTACAGGAGGCCTAAGCCACCATTCTGTCAGTTTTATCAAGGCAATCAACGCTGCCATCAATTATCTGGCTGTGGGCGCAAGGCCGTTCTCGCTCTCACCCCTGCTCACACACACAGTGTGTCTGAAATCCCTGGGCTATTTCTCCCTGGCAGGGTCTTTTCATGTTGACCCTGGCCCCCTCCTCTCGATTTATGAAATTAGACAATGAGGACCATGGAGTTCAAGTTGAAAGCCCCACATCAGAGAACTCTGGCCCAACTGGCTCTCCACTGCGCCCACCTTTATGCCCACACCATCCACCCACATAAATGCTGTCCTGTGGTCAGATCCCCTATTGACTTATAACTGCTTCCTGACTTTTGTTTTTCCAAATGAAAATGACTTTTATTTTATTTGGTCATTTACAGTGTTACAATAACGCTACATTGACATTCCGAGTCTGACAAGGAAAAAATGGCAGATGAAAGTTATATACTATGATATTTATAGTATGACTTATTTCTATTATCACTAGTTTAGTATCATTATTACATTATTTTATTTTTAAATTATTTTAATATCATTAATTCTTTTTGATGGAGGTAAAATTTGCTTAACACAAAATGAGCCATTTTTAAAGGGAACAAGTCAGTGCACATGTTGTGCAATCATCACCTCTGTCTAGTTCCAAAGTCTTCTCATTGCCCCAAAGAAACCCCATCCCCACTGCCAGTCACCCCCCTTGCTCCCTCCCACCAGCCCCTGGCAGCCACTGACCTGCTTTCTGTGTCTATAGATTTCCCCACTTTGGATATTTCATATGACTGGAATCACATAATAGGTGAGCTTTGTGTCCGATTTCTTCATTAACTGTTTCAAAGCATGTTTTGTACATTAAGAAGCAGATAAAGTAGAAAACTTGAAGCTTAGTAAGATGATGATGTGTTCTCTCCTTAGCTGACTTCCATGTTCAAGTGTGTGCTGAAATTTCATTTCTTCTTCTTAAAAGACAACAACAACAAAAACCCAGAACTCATGCATCATTTTATAACTGAAAGTTTGTACCTTTTGACCCCCTCTCCCCATTTTGCTCCCCCGCCAACCCCTGCCTCTGGCAGCCACCAAGCTCTTCTATGGACCTATGAGTTTGTGTGTGACTTTAGTTTCCACATATAAGTGAGACCATATAGTATTTGTCTTTCTCTGTCTGACTTATTTCTCTTAGCATCATGCCCTGAAGGTCCAATGTGGTTCAATATATTTAAAAATAAACACTTTATTTATTCTTTTTAAAAAAATCCTCACTTGAGGATATTTCTTCCATTGATTTTTTTATAGAGAGTAGAGGGAGGGGGTGGGAGAGAGAAAAACATCGATGTGAGAGAGACTCAGCCAGTGGTTGCCTCTGGTTCCCACCAGGACTGGAGCCAGGCATCGAGCCTGCAATCGAGGTACGTGCCGTTGACCGGGAATGGAACCCACAACGCTTTAGTCTGTGGGTCGACGCTCTAACCACTGAGAAAAACGTCAAGGCCAGGGCAACATGTTATTCATTCTTTTTTTATTTTTTTAAATATATTTTATTGATTTTTTACAGAGAGGAAGGGAGAGGGATAGAGAGTTAGAAACATCGATGAGAAAGAAACATTGATCATCTGCCTCCTGCACACTCCCTACTGGGGATATGCCCTCAACCAAGGTACATACCCTTGACCGGAATCGAACCTGGGACCCTTCAGTCCGCAGGCCGACGCTCTATCCACTGAGCCAAACCGGTAGGGCATGTTATTTATTCTTGACACATCCCTTCACCTCGGCAACCTAGTAAGTACCATTGCCTTGTATGTGTTTTATTATTATAATTAATAGACTTTACTTGTAGAACAGTTTTAGATTTACTGGAAAATTAAGCAGATAGTACAGAGACTAGGAGAGGGAGTATATAGGGATATACTACTCCCATGCCCTTCACACATTTTTCTCTATTATTGACTTCTTCCATTAGGATGGTACCTTTGTCGCAACTAACGAGCCCATGTTGATACATGCTTATTAACTAAAGTCCGTAGTTTATTCAGATTCCTTGGTTTTCCCTCATGTCCTTTTTCTGTCCCAGGGTCCCATCCAGGGTCCACGTCACATTCAGATGCCTGTCTCCTTGGGCTCCCTTGGGCTGGGACTGAGTTTCAGACGGTCCTTGTCTTTGACGACCTTGACGTTTTGAGGAGAACTGGCCGGGTTTTGCAGGAGGGAGTCTGTCTGATGTTTTTCTCAAGGTCCGACGGGGCGTTATGGGCGTTTGAAAGGAAGGTCACTGATGGGAAGTGCCATTTCATCACATCATATCAAGGGTACGTTTCAACATAATGTATGACTGTTGATCTTGACCTTGGTCACCCCACTTAAGCAGCGTTTGTCAGGGTTCTCCACTGCCAAGTTACTCTTTTGTCCTTCCTGGCTTTTGTACATTTCACACAAAAAAATCTTGTTCCCATGACTAACTTGCACCGCTTATGTAAGCAAGTGGATGCTTTGTGCAGACACAGCCAGCCTTGAAGGTTTGAATGGCCTTGCTGTTTGTTCCGAAGTGTGGCACCCAAACAGGCGAACACATTCAGGGGCTGTGTGTACTCAGAAACGAGCACGCCCCCGCCTCCCCTCCACCCAACAGGAGAAGCAAAGTTCTGCTGGAACGACAGATGCGTTCCCGGGAATAGTCACCAGTTCTTCTCTGACTTGAATTCTTACCTAAAAATGCCCAGATTTAGCCGCCATGAAATCACAGCCAGTATGAACATGAGTACGAATGCAGGAGCAGGTGGCAGAATCCAGTCTTCCTGCAGTCATTCAACAAACATCCCCTACACCAGGCAGACGTTCCACAAGGGCACTTCAACTGGATAATTAAGTGCCTGTGACACACAGGCGTGGGTCCTCTGCCCGGTCGCACACGGCCCTCAACAAAGGGAGGGAGCCTCTGTAATACACGGCAGGTAACGGAAGCCCAGAAGGAACAGCTGCAAAACCTATAAAAATAGTCGCACTGCGACCTCCATGAAAATCCAGGTCAGTGAGGGGTTAACTCTGGGCTCCTGACACTGAGACTTAGGAATAAATTTTTGCTTAGATGTTTTCAATTTAAGATAAAGGGTAACGAGAATGATTCGGGTGATGGAGAGATGGTGCCCAGCCGCCTTCACCATGCTCGGTCGTTCTTCCAGAATCTTCAGTGATAATTCCTTGAACATAGTACTTGCCATTGATACAAGCGTCTGAAAAGAGAGGAACATAGGCACACCTCCTTATCAAATGAGACAGGGAGGGAATTGGGTCAAGTTAGCTGACCAATTGGAGACTTCATACAATTCTATGAGAAATAACGTTCTGCGCTGGGGACTTCGAATGTGCAGGACAGAGCATCTGGAAGTGTTGTCAGGTAGCAGCAGGGAAGTGTGGTCATGACTTTGGACCACAGAGTGTTGACTTTTCTCTCTCCGTTGACCCATGCTTCTGGGTAAAGCACCAGATGGGGGAGGGAGGGCAGCGTAGGCGGGGGGAGAGGAAGAGGGTGTCTGTGGCAATGGGTGGGGGGGAGGCAGTTCTAGGGCTCATCTGAGGGCACCAATGACAAGCAGCAGACAAAAGCCATTGAACAGTTACTACACTCAGAAAGGTGGGCAAGAAGAAATGGGTGTTTTCAGTCGAAGACAGAGAACACCATCCAGACGGCCAATCGTCACCCTGGTCATCACAGTATGATCAACTCATACAGGGCGTTCTGGTCTACCAAAGGCTGCCATGTCCATGTTCTCAATGGATCTTTACAAATGGGGATTTAAAACTGGTCAGTTACGATGTAGTGACATAACTGTTATGGACTGAACGTTTATGTCTCCCCCAAATTCCTGTGTTCCCTAAGGTGGCTGTATTTGGAGATGTGATCTCTAAGGAAGTCAAGTCAAGCAAGGTCATATGGGTGGGGCCCTGAACCGATAGGATTAGTGTCCTCATAATAAGAGACACAGAGAGCTTCCTGTATCTATCTCTCCTGGTCCCTACACACCAAGGAAAAGCCCTTTGAGGACACAATGAGAAGGTGGCTGTCTGCAAGCCAGGAAGAGAGCTCTCACCAGAAACAGAATTAACTAGGACCTGGGTCTTGGGCTTTCAGCCTCCAGAACTGTGAGAAAATAAATGTCTTGGTTAAGCCGCCCAGCCTGGTATTTTCTTATGGCAGCTGAGCAGACTGAGACAATAACTCCCATCACTGATGGAGCAGATGGAGCCTCCAGCTGGAGCTTCATGCTGTGCTGTACCTGTCACTGAAGGCGAGGAAGTAGGCTCATCAACTTCAATCAAAACCTTCCTATATCAGGCACTTTCAATCACTGCCTAGGAAATGTTGCCATCTCTTAGGGAAGGGCGACATGAGCACTGGGCTGGGGTTCAATTACTGTCTCTGGTCCACCCAGTGGGGTGACCAGCGTCTCCAGCTTTGTCTGGTTCTAGCACTGGACGTCCACCTCAGTCCCTGTCAAACCAGACGGTCAGTCACCCCACCACCCAGCCATGGGCCCTGAACGGCTTCATTTAATATAACTTATGCATAAATCATCTGGATTACTTTTCGTCTGGGATTACTAACTGACTTTAAAAGGGTGTTTCTTTCCCCGCTCTTGTAGGGCACCAGCTCCGCCCAGGCAAGGGTCAGAGTTCCTCAGGGACCTGGTGAAACCTTGAAGGCCATTGCTGACTCCTATGGCTCCAGTGACGCCATTGTCCTGATTGGCTGGCCAGTCTCAGTCTGGAGAAAGCAAAATGCTGGACAAGCTGGGACTTGGGACCTGAGCGGTGACGGTAGAAACACTGGCAAACTCCCGGGCTTATGGCTGAGTTGGGAAATTCCTGACGCCGAGTTCCCGAGAGAAACTCAGCCGCATCAGGCCCCTCATGCCTGGCGCTGAAGCTCAGAAAAGGAGGGAACGCCCTCGGAGGGGGGTGGGGGGAAGGGGGGTCTCCTTTGGGACTGTCCCTGCTCCCGTGACTCCTGACAGCTTTCATCTCCCAGACGGGCCAAATGAACCCTTCGATTTTCCTGAAATTGTAGTATTTATTTATGTTTCTATCATATCTGCAGACATATATTACGTGGGTTTCCTCGACTGTGTTTCCTCAGCTGCACTCCCATAATTTATTCTGCCAGGCCTGGCCTGTCCTTGACATGCCAAGCCATTAACTTAAAATCAGGAAAGTTCTGTGAGGTCTCGACGAAATTCTTTCCTCTGATTAGCAGGCCCCGCGCTAGCCGAAAACCGAGTCACTGGGCTGGGAGAGGAGAAATAATTGGCCTCCATGGTCATGGAAAAGTCTAAACAGAAGATTTTCTTTCTCTTTCCACTTGCAATGATTTATTTTCATGGTTTTATGAGACTTTAATGAGGAAACCTTATCTGTATGCCTGGTAATTATCAACCAAATTCCCATTTCCTGTCAGAAAATCCACAAGTCAAGCACAAATGGTGGAGTTGGGAGAGCCTTTGGCCTCTGACCCCTTTGGCTGAAGAGTAACTCATTGCCACACGGGGATGTGGCCAGGAAGCACGCCTGTGACTGCTCTTGTGCACTGCTGCTTACTCGAGGTTGCCACCTTCAATTTAGGAAAACGCGGGCAAGCAGGCTAAGACATAACGCGGGCAAGCAGGCTAAGACATAACGCGGGCAAGCAGGCTAAGACAACGCGGGCAAGCAGGCTCTAAGACATAACGCGGGCAAGCAGGCTAAGACATAACGCGGGCAAGCAGGCTAAGACATAACGCGGGCAAGCAGGCTAAGACATAACGCGGGCAAGCAGGCTAAGACATAACGCGGGCAAGCAGGCTAAGACATAACGCGGGCAAGCAGGCTAAGACATAACGCGGGCAAGCAGGCTAAGACATAACGCGGGCAAGCAGGCTAAGACATAACGCGGGCAAGCAGGCTAAGACATAACGCGGGCAAGCAGGCTAAGATATAACGCGGGCAAGCAGGCTAAGACATAATGCGGGCAAGCAGGCTAAGATATAACGCGGGCAAACAGGCTAAGATATAACGCGGGCAAGCAGGCTACGCCGCCGCCGAGGGCCCTCCTGCGCGCCATCCCGCCATGTGGCTGCCGTGAGGCAGGAAAGGTACCATCTCCCTCTCTGCGATGTAACATAATTTCTAGTCTGGTTCAGCTCCCCCTGCTGGGCCAATGAGATCCCACCTGACTCCAAGGCCCGGCAAGATGCTATCAGCTTTGCATTTTGGAAACATTGGTTTTTTGTTTTGTTTTGTGGTTGTGCTTTCCCTCATGAATTGCAGCTCTTGCCCGTCAACAAAGAAGCTACAGTTTGGGCGACTCCGCGAAGCAGCGGTGGCCCCTGACTCCAGACTCAGGGATGAAGGGCCACACCACCTTGGGACTCAAGCGGAGAGATGGCCAGGCCATGGCGGGCGCCTCCCAAGTCTCAGGACAGGAGGCACAGGTAAGAGGGACTCGTCCGAGCTCTCCAGAAAGGCGGAGGCTGGGAGGGGGTGAGGCTTTTAGCATGTGGGGGTGCCTCAGCCCCAGAGCAGCCAGGAACCAGAGCACATCTAGCTTACACTTTCCTCTGCGTGTAAAATTGGTCATGCTCCCAAGTAACCTACAAACGCATCCCTGCTTGTTCTGTCGTTTGCAGAGCGTTTTGCCGGTGCTTGGATCGTACCTTTCTTGGCATCTGGGCCAGTGATCGAGGTGCCTGGACAAGAGCACAATGGCTTGCTTTGCTGAAATGTTCTTCAAACATATATTTGAAAGTCATTGTAGAGAGGACTGGCCAGGCGTTTACAAGGTCTACTCCTGGCAAAAGGGACGTGGCCCATGTTTGCTCTTGCCCTCCCTGGAGCTGGGGACCCAGTTCCCTCACCCCAGTCCCCCCTTCCCCATGGCAGCAGGTAGACCCCGGCCACCAGGAGTTACTCTAGAGCACTCAAGTGGTCACCAGCATTGGTGGGGTTTTTAATTATCTTTTAAATTATTAATCTATGGAAACCCTTTGACTCTCTGTATTGTGGGGGCATTGATGTCTGCCAGGCTTTGGGAACTAACAAATGAGCTGGGTCAGGCCCCTCTTCTCTCTCTTGAGGGGCCAGTACAGCGTGGTCAGCCCTGCTCATGGGGAAATGGAGAAGGGGCTCTGGGCACGCCAGTGTTATCCAGAAGGAGACACTCCAAGCTCGGGGAATCCTGTGAATGAAGACCCAGACAGGGAATCATTCTAGAACAGTGATGGCGAACCTTTTGAGCTCGGCGTGTCAGCATTTTGAAAAACCCTAACTTAACTCTGGTGCCGTGTCACATATAGAAATTTTTTGATATTTGCAACCATAGTAAAACAATGATTTATATTTTTGATATTTATTTTATATATTTAAATGCCATTTAACAAAGAAAAATCAACCAAAAAAATGAGTTCGCGTGTCACCTCTGACACGCGTGTCATAGGTTCGGCATCACTGCTCTAGAACAACACTGTCCAATAGAAATATAATGTGAGTGACATAAGCAATTTAAGATTTTCCAGTAACTTCATTTAGAAAAGGAAAAAGAAGCCAGTGAAATTAATTTTCATAATATATTTTATTTACCACACTATGTCTATAATATTTCAACATGTCATCACTATAGAAGTATGAATTAAACATGTTATGTTCTTTTTCATCCTAAGTCTTTGAGATCTGATATCTAGGCTGCACTTACATTAAATCTCAGTTTCTACTAGCCACATTTTAAGTGTTCAGTCGCCATGTGTGGCTAGTGGGTTACGTATCAGGCAGCACAATACAGGCCAGTTACCTATCCCAGCTACCTCCCTGGCCCAGGCAGTCAGCATCTGCTGCTCTGGGCACACGAGTGACTGTATTAGTAACGGTGCGGACTCTGTCCCAGAAAATGTGGCTTCCCCTGCCCTCCCCACTGTCATTCTGAAGCAAGTTGAGAACTAGGGTTGGACTGCGGATATGCCCAGCCCATGTCTGCCTTCGGAGAGCGATGTGTCAGCTCAGATTGTAAAGTTTAGAACTCGGATTCTCAAAGCTTGTGACACATAACAATCAGTTTATTAAAATGCAGATTCCCAGGCAGAACTCAAGCTGAGCCGATGGTAATTCCTGGAGGTGAGGCCGGAAAACCGGCCTTTTATTAGTATCACCGGTGAGTCTCACCACCCTAAGCCTGAGAACATGCCACAGGCCCTCAGGCAGCGCACAGAGGTCTCTCTAGGGGCCCTGGGTCCACTCCCTCGGGCCTTTGCTCGGCTTCCTGCGACATAGACCTCACACCTGGAGACTCGCATGCACCTCGCCCAGGGCGCACGAAGCGGGCTCAGGGGTGTATGTGTAAGACTCACACTCCCCTTTAGGACTTCTTCCTCTCCTTTGGTGGGTGCCGAGATCGCCCTGCATGTGGGGCACCTTCTGCTTATCCAACCACTTGTCCCAGCGGCCTGTCGTGGACTCTGTCCCAGAAAATGTGGCTTCCCCTGCCCTCCCCACTGTCATTCTGAAGCAAGTTGAGAACTAGGGTTGGACTGCGGATATGCCCAGCCCATGTCTGCCTTCGGAGAGCGACGTGTCAGCTCAGATTGTAAAGTTTAGAACTCGGATTCTCAAAGCTTGTGACACATAACAATCAGTTTATTAAAATGCAGATTCCCAGTCAGAGCTCCAGCTGAGCCGATGGTAATTTCTGGAGGTGAGGCCGGAAAACCGGCCTTTTATCAGTATCACCGGTGAGTCTTACCACCCTACGCCTGAGAACACGCCACAGGCCCTCAGGCAGCGCACAGAGGTCTCTAGGGGCCCTGGGTTCACTCCCTTGGGCCTTTGCTCGGCTTCCTGTGACATAGACCTCACGCCTGGAGACTTGCATGCACCTCTCCCAGGGCGCACGGAGCGGGCTCAGAGGTGTATGTATAAGACTCACACTCCCCTTTCGGACTTCTTCCTCTCCTTTGGTGGGTGCCGAGATCGCCCTGCCTATCCAACCACTTTCCCCAGCGGCCTGTTGGGCCTTGACCAACAGCCTCTCACTCATCTTCCCCGCACCCTGCAAAATGCATGCCACCTGAGATGCCTTCGTTTTGCAGGACGGAAATCAAGGCGTTCAGTAATTGGTTTGTGAAGACAGTCGGGTCTACCATAAATCCACCGTTAAATCCCTCCTCCTTTGGCCGCCATCCTCGGGCCTCCACCCTCTGGCCGCTGAAATGGGAACCCACCTGGACATACTCCTGTAGAACATTTTACTGAAGATGCTGTGTGCCCACGCCCTGCCCTGCCCAGCTGAAGAGATGGGGCATTTGTATCTCTGCTGGGAGCATCAGGTGGGCGTACATCCTTCCATTCCATATTTATCTGGAACACTATGTCTCTGGAAAGGCGTTCTCCAGGGACCCCCATTCCCGGGAACCAACCGATAAGCATTTGAAATGAAAGCTGATGGCCTGCCCTGTCCACACTCTCTTGCTCCCCAGGACAGATATGCCCAGCCCATGTCTGCCTTCGAAGAGTGACAACATTATTGATTCAGGGGTGCAGCACCTGGGAGAGAGAGCCTTGAGACTCACACAGGCAGCTCTGGGCTGCAAGTGTCATAACTGCTCCCAAGGCCCTTCCTGCCCATAGACTTGAACCTTTCTGTCAAGAAAGACAAATGTGTGTGAAGGACCTCAGAGAAAGGCTCCTTTAAAAACGATTTTGAATTCCTATCTTCTGACTGGCTGGTAATCCTCTTTCAAAAGATATACTTTAATATATTTATTTTAGCCCAGCTGGTGTAGGTGGTTCAGTAGTTGAGCATGGACCTATGAACTAGGAAGTCATTGTTCCCGGTCAGGGCACAAGCCTGGGTTGCAGGTTCAATCCCCAGTGTGGGGTGTACAGGAGGCAGCCCATCACTGATTCTCTCTCATCATTGGTGATTCTATCTCTCCCTCTCCCTTCTTCTCTGAAATCAATAAATTTTTAAAAAAATATATTTAGTTTATAGGTGTATATTCATAACATAATTTGTTTGCTGTTTTTTATTTTAAAGGTCAATTTTTGTATGTATAGATTCATTAGAGAAAATTTATAACATACTGAAAGCATAAAGAAGAAAATGAAAATCACCTACATTTTCCAGAAACACCTGCTAATATTTTGGTGTTTTTTCTTTAAATTTTTTCTTGCCTTTTTTTTTTTTTTGTCAGTAGTTGAGCATGGACCTATGAACTAGGAAGTCATTGTTCCCGGTCAGGGCACAAGCCTGGGTTGCAGGTTCAATCCCCAGTGTGGGACGTACAGGAGGCAGCCCATCAGTGATTCTCTCTCATCATTGGTGATTCTCTCTCTCCCTCTCCCTTTCTCTCTGAAATCAATAAAATTTTTAAAAACTATATTTAGTTTATAGGTGTGTTTTCATAACATAATTTGTTCGCTGTTTTTTATTTTAAAGGTCAATTTTTGTATGTATAGATTCATTAGAGAAAATTTATAAAATACTGAAAGCATAAAGAAGAAAATGAAAATCACCTACATTTCCCAGAAACACCTGCTAATATTTTTGTGTATTTTCTTTAAGTTTTTTCTTGCCTTTTTATTTTTTTTGTACATATTGGAGATGACATGAAATCAACATTTTCTTTAAGAAGCACTGGTTTCATTCAGTGGGAACTGCTGTTGTAAAAACCACAACCTAGACACTAGAAATGCTACTGGGAATGTGATGTTTCTAAGTCTTTTTTAGTGGACAGAGCTAGAAAGTATATATCTATTCTATATATATAAAAGCCTAAGCAACCGTTAGGACCGGTCAACCGAATGACTGGTTGTCTGGTCACTGTGACATGCACTGACCACCAGGGGGCAGACACTCAACACAGGAGCTGCCCCCTGGTGGTCAGTGCGCTCCCACAGCCAACCTCCTGTGGTCCCTCCCCCCAGGATCGGCATGATCAGGACTGGATGAGACCATCCCAATGGCCCCATTGCTGGCCAGGCCGAGGGAGCCCACCCATGCACGAATTCGTGTACTGGGGCCTCTAGTTTAAAGATAAAATCCCTAGGAGTTTTTACTGATACTTGTAATTCAAATTCAGGACCCTGAGGTTTTATTGAACCTCTTCTAGCCTATATCCTTTCTTCCACACTGGAAACCCTGGCTCTCAATAGCACAGAGATCACATAATTAAAATAGCTCACATCGGCTCATCTGCTTTCTTCCACATTAGTTATGTGATAGCATCACAAATATTCCCACCGCTGATCAGACTGCTCACAGCAGTTAATGTTTTGGCACATGCCCTCCCCGCCTCCCTGCCCCCCATTTAAAACCAGCTATGTCAGGTGTTCGTTGTCAACGCGTACGGCCCCTGCGTGCTGCGCTCTCTCCTCGCTTTGCCGAAGCTGTTCATTTCATGTTCATCGCTAGGCCGTGTGCCAGTGTTTCTCTGGTCACTTTGGTTGTCTGAAGCTTGTTCTCTAATAGATTCATCAGAAAAGAGGAATATTTTCTGGGCACAATATTTCCCAAATTCTTTCATGTCGATGACAGTTTGGACTGTTCATACTTGAAAATCCGTTTTGCTGGATATTAAATCCTTGGCTCACATTTTCTTTCCATTAGTACCTCAAATATGTTAGTACATTTTCTTCTGCCATAAAGTGCTGTGTTTGAAAAGTCTTTTTCATGATAAATCACTTCTTTCTGCTTATGCCCGAAGGACGTTTTCTTTGTCATGAAACCCAATAAATTTTCGTTTTGATGTTAGCGGTTCTGGATTGCGTTCCCCGGTATGTGAGGCGTCCCTTCGGCCCATCGGGTCAGCTCTTTCCTTTCCGTCTCAGCAAAGTGCCTTTGCATTCTAGTTTTCACATGTGTCCTCTTTCTTCGCTTCGGTTTTCTTCTTCTTGGATTCCTGTTACTTCATGTTCGATGTTCTTTGCCTCTCTTCACTATTTGTCACTTTCTCTTCATTTATTTTTGATTTTTACTTTACTTTCTGTCTCCCCTAAAGCAGTGGTTCTCGACCTTCTGGCCCTTTAAATACAGTTCCTCATGTGGTGACCCAACCATAAAACTATTTTCGTTGCTACTTCATAACTGTAATGTTGCTACTGTTATGAATCGTCATGTAAATATCTGACATGCAGGATGGTCTTAGGCGACCCCTGTGAAAGGGTCGTTCGACCGCCAAAGGGGTCGCGACCCAAAGGTTGAGAACCGCTGCTCTAAAGCATTATCTGTTGGGATTAGTAGCTCTTTATCCCATCTAGTTCAGATCTCATTTCTGGAATTGTTTCTTCATTTCTAATTCTTTCTTGAGCTTAACCCTTTCTGAGTTTTTATAATTTGATTCATGTTTTTTTCCCCCCCAATCTTATAGTGTTTCTGATGTAATTGAGCTCATCTTGAAACAGCTGTGGTTTTGACTAGTTCCATGACTGTGCTTTCCCGGCAGGTTTTCATCGGTTGTCCGACTGTTATTCTGCTCCTTATTTCCACTTTAAAATAGTATCTTCGTGGAGGATTTGACTTCAGTACTTTTCACGTTTTTCTTTGAAAGTAGTTTTTCTAAACAGTAGGAGAGGGGGTTCAAGCAGTCTCCCTAATCTACTTAGAGTCCCTCCTGTTGTGAAGTTACAGAATCATTTCACCTGCTCATTAAGTATTTGTACAGCATATAGTAACCTATGCCTTTTACCCACTTGCTGATTGGAGTCTGAATGATTGTGTTATTGAGTCCGATGGGTTTTTAAAGATTGAGGCCATTCGCATTTATCATATTTGCTGTCATTCTTTTCAGTGTGTTCTTTTGTTGACTGGGAGGAGCTTGGTTTGGCTTAGTTTCTGACACAGACATTTAAATACTGTATGCTTCCTTTGTACTTGCCGTCATTGTTCTTAAGCGTTAAAACAGTGGTTCTCAACCTTGGCTGCACATTAGAGTCACCTGGGAATCTTTTTAAAATCCTGATTTCTGGGCCTCATCCTCCGGAAATTCTGTTTCTTTGTTATGGGGTGGGGCATTGGTGGGTTCGGCAGGTTGAGCCAGGGCTGTGAGGCCTGTCTTCACACCCAGGGTCACACTCACCAGGATCTCTCGTTCCTAGCTGTGTGGACTTGGGCAAGTCATTTAATTTATTGGCAGCTCAGTTGCCCGAGACAAACAAGAGACGCTTGGAGTCAAACGCATTTCCTGATACCAGGCACAGGCAGGTGCTAATTTTAGGCCTCAGGTGCAGAGAGCAGCCTGGATCCGGGATGCCAAAGCCCCCACAAGCCACCTACCCTTCATGCAGCTTCCCAGAGGTGCCCAGGGAAATAATGTTTATGGCTCATTGGCCTCCAAGCCCCTCTTAGCTGTGTTGAGCTGAAATATGGTCTGGACAGTGATGAGCTTCCAGAATCCCTTCTGCTCTTTTCCTCTAAGTCAGAGCAGGGAGAACCACCTCCTTGTCCCCTGCTCTTGCTCCCCCCCCCTCCCCAGCCCTGTCCCTCTGGCCCTCACCTCCCGCTGTGGGAGTGCAGGGGCGTGGCTTTGGTGAAGTTCGGTTCCTGCTTGTCCCCCCAACACCACTGAGACCAGACTTTCTGAAGCAGCAGGAAGGCGGAGGAGAGAGGAGAGGCTTAGACAAGGCTTTTCCAGGAAGAGGACTCCTCCCTCTGAAAGCTCCTCTCCACCTCCCCCTGCCACCAACTCCCCAGGTCAAAGGCAAATCGGACTCAGAGACTGTAGTTCCAAACCCTTCCAAGCCATAGGGAATTGACAGCGCAGGCTGGCAGTGGAGTCCTGTTGAGAGTCACATGAAACATGGTGAAGACAGAGCTCGTTTATCTTCTCTTCCCGTCTCCCCATCTGCTCCACTTCCCCTTGTTCATGGCTAACGAGGGGGCCCGCTGAAATTCTGGGGAAGAAATCCGTGCCCCCTGAATCCCGTGTCACACAGCTAGTCATTTGTCAAATCCTGCTGCTTTCCACAGAAACGCTTCCTGCCTCAGGCTTTTCCAGCCCATCGCTAGTATAGGAAGCTCTGTCCAAGCTCAGAGCTTCTGATGGGTGTCCTGATCTTTTCACTTTATTCATCCATTCATCTATTCATCTATTCATTCATTCATTCATTCATTCAGTAATTCATTCATTTATTCACCAGATAATTACCCACTGTTTTGTGGCAGATGTCATTGCTGCTCCAGACTTTGTTTGGAGACTCCAAAAATGAGAAGACACAATCACAGCATTCTGCTTTGCTTATAGCCTAGTTGGAGATACTTGAAAAAAATTATTGCAATGCAGTGTCAGGGGGAATTAAACTCGTAAGTCAAGGCCCCACTGTACTTGAAAAAAAATTATTGCAATGCAGTGTCAGGGGGAGAGGGTTGGGGGCAGGGGAGGAGGGCATGGGGGGGATAAATAGTTTGGAGACTTGACTTGGGGACACACAATACAGTGTACAGATGATGTGTTAAAGAACTGTGCACCTACCTGAAACTTGCGTGATTTTGTTAACAGTGTCACCCAATAAATTCAATAAAAATAAAACAAAAAAACAAAGCACTGTGACCTGGTTTGTAATAAACGAAACAATAAAAGAATATGAAGGGGTTTGCAGACAATCCAGGCTAGGGGGGAAAGTAAAAGTGAGTTAGACAGAGTGGGATGGGGCTCCCGGACGTGGGGACCGTGTTAGAGCAGAGAACGGCACATGTAGGGGCCTTGGCAGGATTTGGAACTTAATTCCATAGGAATGAGAGACAAGGGTGGTGTTTACTCAGGGGAGTAATGTGATCATTTCTTGCTTTTACTGCGAGATAATTATACAGACAAAGAGCAGAGAGTGGAGGGCGGACATCCAATGGCCAAGAGCAAGATCCCAAAGGAGGCGGTGGGCGGTGGACGAGGTGCCATCAGAAGCACAAGCCGGTGAGCTTCTGCCTCCAGCTCCTCTGCTCTAGGGGGCGCCCTCTCTCATTGTGCGGCTCCTGTTTTCTGAAACTCTCCAGGCATTGCCTGGAGCAACCAGAACATTTCATTGCACAGAAATGAGAATTCAGTTCTGCTCATAAATGGAAGAAATGGAATGAGCGCCTTGTGAGTTCTGTGAGGAGGTACAGTGTCTTCCTTTCTCTATATTCCCCAAACATGGTACAGCACCTGGTATGGAGGAGGAGCTCAAGCCATCGTGGCTGAACGAGACTGGCTCCGAAAGCAACTGGAAGAGTGTATTCGTTTCCTGTGGCTGCTCTAGCAAATTTCCGCAAACTGGGTAGCTTAAAGCAACAGAAAGGTGTGTTCTCACCATCCTGGAAGCTAGGATTCTGAAAGCAAGGTGTCAGCAGGGCCATGCTCCCTCCGAAGGCTGTGGGGAGGCTCCCCCTTGCCTCTTCCAGCTCCTGGTGGTGCCACTGATCCTTACAGATGCATCACTCCCAGCTCTGCCTCCATCACCTGCTTCCCTGTGTTTCCGGGTCAAATGTCCCTCTCCTTATAAGGACGCCAGTCATTGGCGCAGGGTCTACCCTAGTACAGCATGACCTCACCTTTACTTGATTACATCTGCGAAACCCAGTTTCCAAACAAGGTCCCATTCATAGGGACCAGGGACCAGGACTTGGACATATCTTTTTGGGAGGAACAATTCAACCCCTACAAAGGGTGTGGCGTGTGCTATTCTTTCGTCCCTGTCAGTCTGAGCCTTCTCTGGAGGGACTCATTCCACATGGGCAGGGTGTCCCAGAGGCAGCTCCCTGACGTCAGATAATTGTATCACACAGTCAGCATGCTCTTTCAAAACATTAGCATCCATTTCTCAAGTATTTGAGGGCCTACTCTGTGCCCAGCTCTGTTCCAGGATCTGGATACACAGAGATGAATAAGCCAGACCTGGGCTCTGACCTGATCCAATTAAACTTATTTGACTGTGTTTTCAACTTGACGAGACTATAACAAACTGTTGGCAATTACATGACAGATTTCTTTCCTTTAAGAGGAAAGAAAATGAATCATTCTTTTGCTTAGAGTTAAATAAGACTCATAATTGGGAGAACCTTAGTTCACAGAATTATGCCTTATTTATGAGGGCTTCCGGCAAAAAATGTGAAACCCAATTTGGAGTGCCCTGCACCTGAGCTCAACAGGGAGACCAGGGCAGCCACAGTGCTGGAGGCGGGGGGAGGGCGAGGCTGGAGGCGGACCACAGGGAAGTGAGCTGTGTGGGGCTCCTTTCCAAGGACCAGATGATGGGTGGTCCCATGTGGCCTCATGTGGACCAGGCCATGCCGGGTTCTCCTAAGTCACCTTGGAGACCCTGGAACCACCACAGTGATGCTCCTAAGAGCTTGCCCTGGCCCAGGGAGTGTGCTGGGTGCCTCAGGAAAGAAAGGCCCTCGCAGGCATTCAGCATCCAGCATCTGAAACTCCTGGGGGTTGGTCTTTGCACCTTCCGACTTGCTGCACCAGTCACCTCCCTTCCTATTGGCTGCGGAGCACTTCCAGGTGCAGGACCCGCGATGAGAAGAGAGGGATTGGCAAATCATGTCTCTGGAGGACTTGTATCAGAACATATAAAGAACGGTTACAACTTAGTAAAAACAGACAGGCATTCAAGTAAAAAATGTGGACAAAGGACTTGCATAGACATTTCTCCAGCAAAGATAGACAAATGGCCGATAGACACATGAAGATACTCAGTATCATTGGTCATTAGGGAAACGCAAATGAAAACCGCCATGAGAGATCATGTCACACCTACCAGGATGGCTGTAATTTAAAAATTACAAGTGTGGGTGAGGATGTGCAAAATCCAGAAGCCTGCTGGTAAATTTCAAAAGAGATACTCAGTATCATTGGTCATTAGGGAAACGCAAATGAAAACCACCATGAGAGATCATGTCACACCTACCAGAATGGCTGTAATTTAAAAAATAACAAGTGTGGGGGAGGATGTGCAAAAGCCGGACGCCTGCTGGTAAATTCCAAAAGGGTGCAGCCAATTTGGAAAACAGTCTGACAAGTTCCTCAAAAGTTTAGCATAGAGATACCATGAGACCCAGCCATTCCACTCCAGGCATATTCCCAAGAGAAACGAAAGCATATACCCACAAAAACTCACCCATTAATGTCCAGAGCAGCAGTACTCATAATATCCAAAAAGGTGTGCCCATCAACTAGTGAACAGATAAATAAAATGCAGGATATCTGCACAACGGGATAGTATTTGGAAATAAAAAGAATAATGATTCATGCTAAACCCTGAAGACATTATGCTGTGTGAAAGACGCCAGCCACAAAGGACCAGATTGCATGGTTCCATTTTTATGAAAGATCCCGAAGAGGCAAATCTGTTAGCACAGAGCTGAGTTGAGTGGTTGCCGGGGTGGGGGTGGGAGGAGATGGGAGTGACAGCGAATGGACAGGGCGTTGCTTTGAGGCTGATAAAAAGGTTCTGAACTGATGGTGGTGATGGCTACAGAGTCCTATGAGCACGCTAACTGGGAGTTTTTTACGGCATGTGAATTAAATCTCGATAAAGCTGTTACATTTTTTAAAAGTAAATATGCTCCGTATATTTAAAACCTAGTTTTCTTCCTTCTTTCCTTCTTCCCTCTCCCCTTCCTTCGTTCCTTCCATTCTTTAATCTCGATAAAGCTGTTACATTTTTTAAAAGTAAATACGCTCCGTATATTTAAAACCTAATTTTCTTCCTTCTTTCCTCTCCCCTTCCCTCTTTCCTTCCTTCTTTCTGTCAAATGTGTAAGGCTGGGCTGGATGTCTAGTTGTTTATGGAATGAAGTATAATTACCGGTTGGGTGATAAGGAAGCAAGCCCAAAGTGAAAAGTTTATTTTATGTGAGGTACTAAAGACAGAGAATATCTGAGGTGTAAGCAAATCATTTTAATGACATTTATTCTTTTCCTCATTCAACACATATTTATGGGACATTTATTAAACATTTGAGGCACTGCACTCTGCACTCAATGCTATTTTCAAAGCAACACAGAAGTGTAGTTTCATGGCACGTACCTGGTACCTGAGACCCCATGTTTATAGTTTATAACCCAAGACTACGCCCACCCTCCCGCGCTGACTTGGTCTGTCACGAATTGCTTAAAAAGAGTAAACATGCAATCGTATTTGGAAATCCCCTGATATTTACAGAAATGCAAACCACTTAGAAAATCCATAAAATAGTTGTGTCTTGAACAAGAGTTGGTCTGATAGCACCGCTGGGAAGCGTAGACCCACAGGGAGGAGGGGGTGTGGGGAGGCCCACGCTGCCTTTTCGGCTCCTCTCTCCCTCACCGGGGTGAACAGATCCGCTTTGGTTTAAGGAGGGCTGGAGGCCCCAGGAGAAACGGGTGGGTTATGAAGGACTGTCGGGAGACTCAGGTCTACCAGGGTCATTTCAGCACCATTTCTGCTGAGAGCAAACCCAGACCTTCCATCAGTGTGACTGCAGTGTCAACACACGTGGGGCCCCACCCAGGTCCTGCCAGCCTGCGTCTCTGAGGGTGGGTCAGGGGATGCTTACAATCCCAGCACATAAGCAAACTGGTGGCTGGGTCTGAACTCGGATCTGACATGGATTTCCAAGATCACTTTAAGAGTAAAGAGAGCTGGAACTTTATCATTCAGAACTCTTCAAGGTGAGAAAGAATTCTTTGGGCCTATTCTAACTTATGCTTACATCTTCAGAACGTAATTGGATTGGGTTCTGGAGATGGTGCATATATACAGGGAAAGTGGCCATTCATCTCTTCGATTTAAGGATCTTCCTTCCCTTTATCTTTGTTATTGGCAGGGCAATCCAATTGTCGTTCTCATCCTCCTGGAATTAGCCACGGAGTAGTAAAATAATCCAGAAAAGGTTGTCTATTTGTAGTCCTCACAGATTTTACTTCTGGGGAACAAAACCATTTAGAGAAAGTAAAATTTTCCTGGGGGAAAGAATATACCTTTAAAACAAAAATTAAAGGGCGGGGGGTGGGGGAGGGGGAACTTTAGCCAAAGAATCTAGCCACTAAAATGCATGCATTCTTTTAGGCACAAAGTTTTTTCTCCATTTAGGGGCTGAATTCTCTTAATTAGTTACCAATAGTCATGATTCCAAAAGTTCCTTATTCTCAGAGTATTTACTGAGTAACTACACTTTGTCAGCCAACTATCTGAAATCTGATTACGTAACTTGAAGGTTTTAGGCATGAGTGTGTGTGTGGCGAGGGTGGGGGGGTAGAATAGAGCATGAAAGACAAATGCAAGACGGTATACATGTGTAGACCCCTCTTCATTTGATGACCCACTTTTCAGGATCCTTGCTTCACAGGAAGGTGGGCCAGGCGGTATTCATCAGAGCTCCGTCCTTTAAGGAGAGAGGGAACCTGGAACAAGAGGCGTGCACTTCAGTGTTGAGAGCACTGATTTGCTTTCAGCCAGACAAAGGCTGGTTTGCCTGCGTTCCCTTGGATCCGACGCTGCATTCTAAAAACACGTTACGTAAGCCCTTAGAAAGCTTGTGGGGAGAGGAAGTAGACGTTTTGGAGCAGGGACCTCTGCTCCCATGACTCAAGGCACAGAGGCGGCTGGCTTCACCTGCTGGAGTCAGGGTGAGCATTGAGATCAGCAGCCTGGAAGGGCTTCATCGTCCAGAGGAGACCCGAGGTTGTTTTCCTGACACGAAAGTTGCACCAGCAGATCCACCTCGCTTAATGCAAAGTCATTTTTAATGCCACGACGTGTGTCTATGACTCCGATCACTTAAAGATGCAGTTGTCCCTTGTTTGTGCAAGATCCCCTGCACCCGGCTCGATGATTAACTGAAAACATTTCAGCCAGGTTCAACGGCTCATCTCAGGGGCTCTAAGACCTCAGGTCTCGCGGGCTTTAAGACCTCAGGTCTCGCAGGTGGCGGTTTCACCACTTTCCTAACAAATGGCCTTTTGGTGAGTGACGGGGATTTGATTCCATCAGGTTCTCTCCCCCCACCCCGCCCCGATTTTCCTTGGAATTCTGGGTCACTCAGGGATCCACTTTGCTGTTGTTGTTTAACAAGCAAAGCTCCAGCACACCGACGCATAAATCTTATGCTTAATGCACCATCATTCCAAGCAATGAACTGAGATTTCTGCAAATGTGTCCCCTCGCTCATCAGCCAGATATCTTTCCCAGCTGTAATGTGTGTCGGGTGTTGCTATAGTCTATGTTGTGTGTGGTGATCCAAAGAGTGTAGTCTGAGAAGGCCTTCACCCTGGCAGGTGTCGGGCCATCCATCCATCCCCCCACAGCACCCAGGGGCTGCTACGGGCGGGGCCTCGGGCCGTGATGCCCCGTGAGAAG
This sequence comes from Myotis brandtii, assembly GCF_000412655.1. Lineage (NCBI taxonomy): Eukaryota > Metazoa > Chordata > Mammalia > Chiroptera > Vespertilionidae > Myotis > Myotis brandtii. The sequence goes on along the minus strand of NW_005371230.1, from coordinate 817,704 downwards.
TCACACAGAAGCCCCGATCTACGCTAAGCCCTTCTGCTCCTCAAGGCGAGGGGGACATCTTTGTGCATCCCGACTTTGGGAGGGAAGTCATGCCTGCCGCCTTATTCTGAGTTCTCCAATCCTTCGTGATTTTGATTGATGGGTGGCCCAAGCTAAGATAACACCCTTTCGGGGTTTTTGTAGAAGAAGGAAAAACTCCATGAGCTGGGGCAGGAGCAGATGGCAGCCACAGCTGTCCTGGGGAGCCTCCTTTCTCTGGGAAGGAAGGCACAGTCCAGGACTTGTGGCCATAGAACCCCAGGCGGGCTCCTGGGTGTGCACGGGGCACAGGCGAGGGGCTGCTCTGTGCAGAGCGGGACAGAGTGGGGTCCAGGACTCTCACACAATATTCTCTCAGAGGCTGTTTGCTAGGGACAGGCCCTTGCTCAGACAGTTCATCTGCATTTCCAAATGAAAAAGAAAGGACACGCTGACATACAGTCGAACAAGTTAAGAGCAAGATTTTCCTTATCTTCAGAAAAAAAAATAAAGTTCAGATATTTGTTTTTAAGAAGTAGGGATTTTTATGTATAGAATCATCCAAGAATAAAATATTTTCAATGTGTGTGGCCTTGATTGTGTTAAAGAAGCTATTATTCAACTAGGACATAAAACCTTCCCCCCGTGAAGGCCCCCTTGTCTGAGTGTTTGGGACACAAAGGAGCAGCTACTGAAGGAGCAAGAGCAGAGTCAAGGCCAGGGCCAAACCCCCGGACAAGTGCCGCGGGGCCGCGCTGGCCGGGCTCTTCAGCATGCACATCACCCGGGACCAGGACCCGTTATTGGGCAGCGGGGCGATGCCTGCCGCGTGGCACATGACGTTGTAGACATCCACGGAGCGGATCGGGGCGGCTCTGAAGTTGGATTTGAAATCTGAAAGACACAGGCAAGCAAATAAGTTATCACAGTCAGTGACCGGGCAGAGAGGGGTGAGTCCCCGTATGGAGGGATCACAATCGGGCTCCCAGTGGCTTTGGGATTGCAACACCAGCTCTGTCCGTGGGGCGTGGAGTATGCGGAAGGCCACGGGTTGTGAAAGGAAGTGACTTTCTATGGCTCCTGGAGCTGAGTTCCTTTGAGAGACAAATCCCCGCCCAGGCTGACCTTGAGCGTAACTGTGCTCCGTGTACCCGCAAAGCTCTGTCTTCCCGGGAGGCAGAGGGCCACCTACAGCTGCTCCTTCCCGCAGAGCGCTGAGCACAGCTGTGGCCAGAAGCTCAGCTGTCCTGCTGGGCTTGCCAAACCCCGATTAAGGCATTCTTATCTTTCCCGACACCTATCTAGCAGGCACTGGTTGGCCAGGACGCCAATTTCTACTGCAGAGATCCCACGGCAACTCAACGATATTTCTTGCCCTGGCTGGTTTGCTCAGTGGTTACAGCATCGGCCCATGGACCAAGGCGCTGTGGCGTCAATTCTGAGTCAAGGGCACATACCTTGGTTGGGGGTTTGATCCCCAGTCCCAGTCAGGGCACATGGGGGAGGCGACCAATCGATGTGTCTCTCTCATGTCAATATTTCTCTCCCTCTCTTCCCCTCATCCCTCCCTTCCACTCTGTCTGAAAATCTGTGGAAAAAATATCCTTTGGTGAGGATAAAAAAAAAAGAAAAAAAAGAATGTCTCTCCACTTCCCAGAGGGCCCAGGGCCGGATGGAACGTGGACCATACAGCCTCCTGGAGCTGGAACTCAGAGCAGCAGCGATGGCTTCCTGATCGCGTCCGGAGGACCAAAAAAAAGAATGTCTCTCCACTTCCCAGAGGGCCCAGGGCTGGATGGAACGTGGACCGTACAGCCTCCTGGAGCTGGAACTCAGAGCAGCAGCGATGGCTTCCTGATCGCGTCCAAACACCGGAGCCTTCCCTGGAGCCTTTCGCTGGCGGATAAAATAGCTCGGCTTCGTGAGGAAAAGCAACCTGGGGCTGGGGTTACAGAGCCGGGAAGGGGCCGGGGGTCTGATGGCAGGCTGTGCTTCCAGAAAGCCATACGCTGCCCCGAACTCCAGCGGGGACACAGGCCTGTGAAGGTGGGGCTGGCCCTTCACAGCATCCTAGGTGAGGGGGCCGAAGGAGGGATGTCAATCCAGAGCGCCCTCCTCCTTCCCCCCGGGGGGCAATAAGATGCTGACTGCCAGGTGCTGGTCTGCTTAAGAGCGAATGGAGGAGTTTGGCAATAATGTCCACAAGCAGTTTCGCTTTTAGGCCCCAAGACAGAGCTTCCAACAAAATGCCCAAAGCTGCACTGGGGTTGAACTGAGGAGGGAGATTTTATCCATCAATACAGCCTGGGCAGGGCCTTTCAGAGTGTTTAAGGAAGTGGGTGGCTGGAGGGCTGTGCCCTGTATAGCTGCTTTGCTAACATGGGCACAGATGCTTGATTGAAAAAGCAAACAGACCCAACAGCAACTTTCGGCTCTTGTGTCCACCCTGAGGTTACCGATGTGGAAGAAAGTTACATACAGAAAACTCTGCCACCGAGCACGTTAGATCCGGAGCAAGGATGGGATGGACACAGCCTGCAGCCACTCCTAGCTGGGTGACCTCAGGGAACGGGCAGGGAAATGGTGCCTCATCGTAGCTCCAGGCACGTTGTATGTGCTCGATACGTGGTAGCTGGTGCTATTAACAGGCATGTGAAATAGATGCCCAGTGAGGGCAAACGATGGATAGAAAGCAGTCCATACAGCCTCTGGAGGGCTCACTTTACTTTTGAGCAGGGAAGCTAAAAGTCAGCATCATCTCGGGGGACAAATAGTTTTTTAAAAAAATCCAGAACCTCCCGGGAGAGGCGAGCGTAAGGCTGCCCCGGAATGCCACCCTTCTTACTATCAAGGCAAGTCGTACACGTAAACGAAGGTGGTGGCTGTACTTCCCCAGAGATGACCCCTCTGCAGCCAGAGAAATCAATGGAAAGGTCGCCCCAGTGATGGGAAAGCAAGTCCTCTCCCTCCTGCTGACCTGCCGTGAACCTGGGTGTGCTGATCACACTGCCCCTTCCCGTGGGGGCCACGCCCTTGCCGTGTGGGTGGGTGGGCCTTTCAAACACCCACTTCTTTAACTCTTGACGGAAACATTGAGATAAACTCTGCAGATGGAAGTGTTGGAGATACAGCATCCTTTTACATTCAAAGTACAAAATCAAATCCTATGCCTGTAAGCAGGAAGGAGAACTCGGTTTCCTTTCCCGTTCCACTTGGGTCATGGCTTCCTGTTCTGCAGGGCTGGGACTTGGGGCCCAATGCAGACATGATTCAGGCTGGAATGGGAGCTTCTGGGAAATTCCTGAAGAGCAAAACCATATCCCATCCAATTTGTGAGGACTCCGCCAAAGCTCTGCTAGCTCCACGAGACATTCTGAACCGGCCTGGGCATTCCCAGGGGTTGACATTTTTCAGATATAAAGACTGATTCTCTCAAAGCAAGAAGGTTCTCAGGCTCCGGAGGTGCCTGCAACCTAGGGCTGTTCTCTGAGTCCGCTCACAGCTCACTCAATCATAGCCCTGCTGTCTTGGAGTTCTTTGGGGCCGGATTAGGTGGTTCAGATTAGAAGCTGGGATTAACCAGAGACAGGCTACCTTCCTGACTGATTTCCCTCTCTCTTAGCTGGGCCAGACTCCCTGACTTCCAACCCTGCATGCGGGCAGCCACAGGGATGCCCGGCCTCCTCCCTAAGCGAGAGGCACCTACAATTAATCAGCAGGGATGTGCCTTTATCTCAAAGTGCAGCGAGAGAGCTATTAATGGCCTTGCTCTTAAATTGTCTTCTGAGTAAACAGCCCGTGTGTAAAGCTGTTCAATCTTTCATGAGAAGCGGAGATGGGACGGTTGGCGGGGGCTCTCCCGGCTCTATCTGCCTGGGAACATTTTTGCAACGAGCCCCGGCGGTTTGCATCAGGGGTCGTCTTTCGGTCTATAAAAGACTCAGGCTGTTAGTAGTCAAGGAGCCCGGGATGGAGGCCTTTGCTAATGGACAGAATCTCCCCCACCGAACTCAACCCGAAGCTAATGCAGCTTTTGGTATTTTGTTTAACATTTTTGGTTTGCTTCTGCTTTAAAATATGCCCGGGCCTTGCTCATAAACACTCCTTCAACTGACAACTGTTGTGCATTCGTGATCTTTTTTTCTCTCTGGGGAAGGGGGAGGTGGTAGTTTTGAACGAAAGCCCGGCTGTCTGGTGCTCTCCCGTATAAAGGCTGTGGCCCTGGAGTGTCTCCAGCCTAATCTAGCCGTTGACCTCCAAGGAGTCCTCGGGGTCTCATCACTCATTCATCCAGCTCTGAGCTGCCTGGATCTGGCAGGGGCCGGGCTGACAGGGAGCACCTGAGAGCTATTACTGGTTGATGGCAACATGCTGGACACCCTCTGTACGCCCCCGCCCCCCCAACCCCGGGCCCAGGTCCTGACCCGGTCAGGGCTCCATAAATGCTTGCTGCTACTGTTTCTGATTCTCCCTTCAGCATCGGGAACTTGGATCACACGTGGGAAAGGATTCGGACCCATGTGTTCCCTAAGCTCAGGTTGCCAGAGGGCCCTCGGAGGGTGCAGACACTGACACTTGGGGTTCTCAGCAACTGTGGGGGGGGGGTAAGGGGAGTGAGCCACGGCAGGGGGTGGATACTCGTCTTTGTCTTGCTGCATCGGGAAGAAGAGCGGGGCTTCCAGGAGTAATCGCTAGCTTCTACTTTGAAAGGAAAGTGTGGATTTCATGGATGGAAGCATTTTGATCAACATCCAGAAAGGGGCATTTGGAATGTGGGTATGAGGGTCAGTTGGGTGTATTTAACCAGGAAGAGGGGGCGGGCAGTAGCGGGAAAGAGAATAGCTCATGAGCCAGTCAACTGACTGGTAGGGGCTGTTGAATGCTCTTTATCTTTATTAT
>NW_005371230.1:807530-812583 GCF_000412655.1 Myotis brandtii | reverse complement strand
ACATTGATTGGTTGCCTCCTGCACAGCAGGGCCTGGGCCGGGGAGGAGCTTGCAGCCACGGTACATGCCCTTGACCAGAATCGAACCAGGGGCCCTTCAGACTGCAGGCCGACGCTCTATCCACTGAGCCAAACTGGCTAGGCTATCCTAATTTTTTTTTTTTAAAGAAGGGGGTGTCAGGTAGTAGTATGATCCTCAGAGTGTTGATAAACTTTTGCAAAATGTGAATTTTCGGTGCTCTAAATAATTAAAGCAAATGCCCAAATAGGCCCTCTTCACCCCTGCTCTCTGCCCGCCTTAGAATTCATCTGGTTGAGGAAGGTACAGTACATTTGCTTTCATCCAAGACCCGCCTCGTCATCCTGGCTGACTCTCAAAGTCAGCCTCCGGGTCATTTCCGAGGCTGCTCTGGAGCGCAGGCCGGCTTCTGCTTGCCCTAAACGAGTGACCCCCGCAGGGCTGGGTGCCCTCAACAAGGAAGAAGTGTGGCGAGCCAGGCCGGGGAGCAACCACGCCAGCGCTGAAACTCGCAGCTGTCAGCACGCCGGCGTCCGGTAAGCGTTCCCGGACATCGGATGGCTGTGAAATCACATTCTGATGAATTAAGTGAAAAATGAATCGCAAACATGTGGAACACATTTTCCGGGCTGCACTCAAGGTTTAAAATTTACAAGGAAAACTATTCGGCCACATTTGCCAAACCCAAGAAGCATTTGAAAGCGAGCCAGCGAGAGATGTTTCACGGAGACCGGCTGGGTTTGCTCAGCATTGCTCATAAAGCAATCGGCGAGCCTGCCCTCCGCCACGAGCCCCCGGGGACGCGGCCTTGGGAACGGATGACGGAGAGAACCCTGCCGTTTCCCCGCCTACCGGGTCCGAAGGCCAGGAAGATGCCCCTCATGTCCATGAGCTCGTTGTCGTATCCGTGCCATCCGCGCTGCCAGCCTGCCCTCTTGCCGGTGCTGTTCATCCAGAACGGAAGCAGCTCTCGACTCTGAAACCAACAAGGCAGTTACTTCCCGGGTCCCGACACCGTGGTCAGTGAGCACCTGGCCCCAACCACCGCCCAGCAGCCGTGGGACTGCCTTCTCAGCATCGGGCCATCCGCTCGGATCACTTCCTACCCCAGGAGCTCAGTCCCTGGAGGCAGCCCACACCCGCTCTAGTCATGCAGGTGTTCTCTCCCTCAGAGCTGAACTGTACCCTGCACCTCGTAATCAGATTTTTTTGTTGTTGGTTTTTTTTTGTTTTTTTTTTAATTAATCCTCTCCCGGGGATATTTTTCCATTGATTTTTAGAGAGAGTGGAAGGGAGGGGGAGAGACACAGAGAGAGGCACATGGATTGGTTGCCTTCCACAGGAGCCCTGACCAGGGCCGGGATCCAGCCTGCTACCGAGGTACGTGCCCTTGACCAGAATAGAACCCAGGACCATTCAGTCTGTGGGCCGACGCTCCAGCCCCTGAGCCAAACCGGCCGTAACCATAATCAGTTTTAGAATCACTAAATATAGCATGTTTGCGACCGAGGGGATGATCACGTGTTCCTGCAGGATAATAGTACATTTGGCCCTCGCCCCCGGTCCCTGGCACAGAGCTCTGACACCCTTGGACGTTCCTGAGTGACAGGATCTTTGTGCTATTCATAGGCAGCCCCTTGCTCCCTCACCTGAGTTTGGGCTAATGGCATGACCTTGGGGGAGGGACTGGTTGCTTCAGGAGGGACCAGCCCTGTGAGGAGAGGGTTAGACCTTCCTCTGACCTCTCAGGTGGAGGTCAGCTGCGTTCATCACCCCTGCCAACACAGCGACACCCCGTATGAAACCTGGGTACCACGTGGCCCAGGAGCTTCTGACTGACAAACTCATTGGTGTGCTGGGAGGGTTCCCCCAACAGGACCTAGCATGCTCTGCACCCCTCCCCCCAGGAGGCGTCTCTTCCACGGGGCTGGTCCTGAGTTGTATCGTTTAGAACAGCCGTGGGCAAACTACGGCCCGCAGGCCGGATCCGGCCCGTTTGAAATGAATAAAACTAAAAAAAAAAAAAAAAAAAAAAGACCGTACCCTTTTATGTAATGATGTTTACTTTGAATTTATATTAGTTCACACAAACACTCCATCCATGCTTTTGTTCCGGCCCTCCCGTCCAGTTTAAGAACCCATTGTGACCCTCGAGTCAAAAAGTTTGCCCACCCCTGCTTTAGAACAAAACTGTAATCATAAGTGCAGCACCTTTCTGAGTTCTGAGCTTCATTCCAGTGACTTATCAAACCGGAAGGGGATTGTGAGAACCCTCACATTGTAGCCAATCAAATACAAGTACGTGTAGGCTGGGGACCCCGGACTCTGGCTGCCAACTGAAGGGGGACAGGCGGGGACAGGCTGTGGGACCGAGCCCTTCACGTGAGGGGGCTGCTCTTAACTCGGGACAGTTAGTACCAGCATTGAACTGAATTGCAGGACACCCAATTGCTGTCAGAATTACTGGGAAACACGGCATCTAATCTAATCATCTCGCTTTTCTCGCAAAGCCCTTGGAGCCCAGAGGTGGTCCACTCTGACCATCTGGTGCGCCTTCCGCCACCCGCACAGCCCTGTCCTGCCTCCCTCTGGCTCCTACCCAGGCATCGTAATCTTCATGTCCTCTAAGGGGATGGGTTCCAGGACCACCCTCCCCTGAAACCCTTTTTCCCTCCAGAACTACATCTTCTTCTCCTGCAGGTGCTTCCTTGTGAGACAAAAGGCATGACACACACCCGAGGAGACCGGAGCCAGGCGGACACACCGAGCCCTTCATGGTCCACTGAACACTCATTCCTGGGAGCCCAGCCATCCTCTTACTAAGCAGGTACAATATCCCAGAAAGTTCAAACGCAGGAGGTAGAATTGGCTGGTTGGGTGAGGGAGTAGAAGCAAAACAGCTCACATACCAGCAATGCACAGGCCGGCGCACAAGACTATGAGTGCCATGTAGTCAGCGTGCCATGCGGTTCACCAAGAGCCAACACCGCCATTCACCAAATCGCCACAGCATCCCAGCACGGATGGCATGTCCCTACTCTGTCGTTGAAGAAACCAAGGCACACACAGCGAGGTGAACGGCTATTCTTAAAGCCGCGAGAGGCAGGGCTGGGACTGAAACCCAGGTCACCTGTCTCCCGTCCTTACGCACCTTTCACTGACCATGGCCAGAGGTCCCTGAGCGCTCCTGCAGGCCCTGGACGTGAGGCCCTCTCTGTCCCTTGCCTCCTCACTCCCCAGAGTGGCGGCCAGTTATAAAGTAGAGAGAGAGACTTTGAAACTGGTGGCCATGGGTTAAGTCTCACCTTGCCACTTCCTAGCCCCGTGATCCACCTGAGGCTCAGGTTCCCTGCGGAGCCATCAAACTTCCTCGAGAGTGTTTGGAGGATGACATGACTGCATGCTCAGTGCCTGACACACAGTAGGTGCTCACTGAATGGCTGCGGCCAGTCCCAGATGCACGGCTGTGGGGCAAGGCGCTCTGGCCATGCCAGCCGGGCAGGGGTGGGGTGAGGCCTGAGCTCGCCTCTGCGTATTTAGCTGTCAGATCGCATTGCACACCATCCCCTCTCAGCCCATAAATCGCCCCTGGCATGACTGCTTGCCAAATGGCACTACTTCACTGCCTCTCCATTTCCTGAATCTCCGTCACCCCTGTCCCTCCTCCTCCAGCTGCAGCTCGTGTTTTTCCATGGGAATGCTTTCATTCACGTATTGCATTTCTGACTTGCTAGACTGTTGCTGTTCCTTATCTGTCAGATCCTGATCTGATGATCAGGATGTGTCCCAGTTTAGTTTCGTCACAGTCAGGGGGCCGCGATTCCTGGACGCCAGGTAGGACACTGGGTTGCTAGCGACTTCCCCGGTTATGAGCCCCACAGGACACAAGGACCCCGAGACAGAGGCACGGGGGAAAGGGAGACGGAGACCAATGACCCGATTAAAAAATTCCAGTCGAAATTCCACAAATACAAACACACCGGGTCACAGGGAAACGCACTAGTTTCTATGACAGTGACAATCCACTCCAGGGACCACTGTTCTCACTGACTTTCAAATGCAGTGATATAACCCGGCTGCTTCTGCGAGAAGCTGGCCATTCCTGTAAGTGACCGGATGGAATGTGTGACGTGGATGAAGGATTGTTGCTCCTCCTTCCCACCGAGCGGCTTTCCCCATCGTCACACGGTTCCTACATTCCCCTCCCGGTGCTCGCGGTGGAGGTGGCGCTAGCCAGGTGTGGCTCACAGACCGGCTCCAGAGCACGAACCCCCGGGCTGCCCATCCACCAGCTGCTGGTCAAGGAGCCTGACCCCCAGCTGGTGACATCCTAGGGAGGTGCCCAGACTCTTCCGATTTGGCCAAAGGTGAGATGGGGTAGGACTGGGGTGTGTGTAGCCATGGGAACTCAGAGGCCACACGGGAAGCTCTTATAAAAAAATAATTGTTGGGTACGGAGGTCCCCCAGCATCGGGACCCTTGGGAACTGTTGGGTTGAGGCCCCTCGAGGCAGGGAGGGCTGTGTGAGCTCACCTGGGAAAAGCCACAGACGAAGGCAGCCGACAGACCAGGCTGCTGGAAGGAGCGAGAGCAACGGAGAGTCTTCTGCTCCCGGTGCCGGCCTGAGGCCATGCCAATCAAGTCCGGTGACCCGAATCCGGTCAGGTTAGAATAGATAAAAGGTGAGCACTGACCTAGGTGGGTGAGGGGCCTGGGGAGTGTGGTTTCCCTTACGGACCACTGTCTCAGAGTCTGCGGCATCGCCATTCTACGTGCTCTCCCGAGAGGCCCCCTGTTGGCGAGGCTCCTCGGGGCCCTGTGGGTGGTGGTTACGAGCCTTCAGATGTGTGTTTGCCACAGGCCACTGCAAGGAGATGTCCCTCTACCTGTCTCTCTGTCCCTGTCTCAGATGGCGCCCTCTTTCTAAAGCAGAACAAATGGCACAGGCTCTGGCCCTGGTCTGTCCTGGGAAGCCCGTGGCCACACACAGCCTAATCCTGGAAATGAGAAATGCCAGACAGGGAACAGTGGGTGG
>NW_005371230.1:794718-806812 GCF_000412655.1 Myotis brandtii | reverse complement strand
GTGCAGAGGGCAGGCCTGTGTGCTCAGACGGCTGACACAGACGACCCTCGTCGCCACCAGAAAGCCAGCAGCTCCCAGCACTCAACACCCGCTTCCGGGAGCTCAATTAGCCAGGCCTGCACAACGCCACTCTGGCTGCCACTGCCTCCCAGATCGTCTTGATTTCCCCCGTGTTCTGGGACTAACTGCCCTTCATCCTTGGGCCTTAGAATTGAACCTGGCATTGCACACCCTCTGCCAGTTTTCAAAGTAAATCTTTCCTCTGGTGACACGTCCTGGCCTCCCTGAGACACGCGGCCTGAATTCACTGCATTTCCCTCGGCTCCGAAGGTCAACCATGAGACACTGTGTTTCATGGTCTTTCGCCAGGTCTGGCCACATCTGGCCCCTTCTTACACCTGCCAGGTGGGGAAGGGGTGTGTGAAGAGGCCGCAGGAATCAGCCCAGGGAGCTGGGAGGGACTGGATAGGCGCCCTGCGCTCGGCTCCCGCTGTGGCTAATGGGAGCAGGAGAGTTCCCATGGGTCCTTTCAACGTCTGCTCCCCATTGCAATCTCGCTGGCCTACTAACAAGTATCTAAGTCAAAGGCCTGACTTAACTCCTCAGTTTACTTGGCTTCGGATTTACAAGCCTCCCAAGTGAACACCCTGCCGACCCAAGAACCAACCGTCTCCACATTCAATTCATCTCCTTCGGATTGAAGAAGTCAGTCCTCGGCCTTGGCCATGTTCTCATTCCCGTGGAGGAAAACGGAAGGTCAAGGTGCCACAGACCTGACCTCAAGAGCTTCCACTCCAGGAGGCCAGAGAACAAAAGCTGGCAAACCCACATAGCAGCTGGGGCGTGGCCAGGGCTTCATGGGAACTCCAGGGGGAGGATGTTAGGGACGAGCGGGGTGCTTCATGGAAGAGATGGAATTTGAGTTGGGCTAAAGAACAGGTGGGACTCAGGATAGGGCCCTCCAGGGACTGTACTGACTGTTCATTGGGATGATGATCTTACCAGGACCTTTGAGGGCAGGCCTGGGGTGAGGGGCCGGGGGGGGGGGCAGGAAGCAAGCTGTGGGGGACTGTGTGTGGCGGGGGGGGGTAGGGCAGCAGTCGCACTGGGAAGCTGTGCAGTGCTGAGGGACAAATTAAATCTGCTTCCCCATCTGTATCTTTTTCAGTGACAGCACTCTAAGCCAGCGGTCGCCAACCTTTCGGACCTCACAGATCACCTGTGGTCCACAGACCGGTTTGCAACCGCTGCTCTAAGCAACCATTAAAAAAAACTGACTCCATTAAGTCTTCCTGTTAGAGCAGCCACCTGCTCCGCGTCTGCAAAACTTAAACCGGTGGCAAAAAGTTGGTATTTATACGGGAAAGGTGTTTGTGCCAAGGAAGCAAAATCATGCATGTTTGTGGCATGCGGCTGCAGGGAGAAAGGGAGAGGGATTCTATTTTATTGGCCCCCAACCAGCATCGATTTGTCCTGACTCGGCCGTTTTCCTGATTACGGCTAAACCAGCAAGAAGATTCCCCTGCCACGGACGCTGGACCCACAGGCCTGAGAAGCCGGGCTAAGGAGGGCGAGCTGTGCATTAACCCTCCTTGATTACTTGCTTTTAAACACTCAAACGAAATTCTAGAGTTTTCTAACTTGGAAAGTGCCCAGCCCAAGGCCTTTAGCGTGACTCGGGAAGCTGGCTCCATGGGGTCAATGGGCTAGGCACCTACTAGACCGCATGTGTGTTCGACGCGCAGCCCTGGGAAACCCACTCCAGTGAAGCTGCTGGGGCCTCGGGCAATCTCACTCCAGGGAGCTCCAAACTGTGCGCAAGCGGAGAGAAGCACTTGGTTCTCAGAGGAGAGAGCGGGAGGGGCGGTGGGACCCCCTCGGCGACATTTGAAATGACAGGACGTGGGAAGGCCAGTCTGTGGAGGGCCCCGCATGGCCTGGGACCGCACAGCTGGCATATGGGACCAGGTCTGCTCTGTTTCCTGGTGACCAGGTGGTTTCTGTCTGTGAGGGCACAGGGATGACTCAGTCCTCCTGGGTGACAGTTCCCTGTCCGGGAACCCCACTGTTCCGCACCCAGGCCCCACGTCCGCTCATTAGCGTGATCAGTATTGCTGATCACCACCCGAGGACTTTCTGGCAGCTAAAATACTAGTCATAGGCCTGCCCCTTCAGTGGCCTCCCTTCCGCTCCCTCTAAAAGTCAACAGGAAAAATATCCTCAGGTGAGGATTAACAAAAAATAAATAAACAAATAGAAGTCACCCGACCAAGCCTCTTGAGTCTCTAAAGAACGAAATAGTGTAATGAACGACCCCTAAGTGAAAACAAAACCTTTTCCGTGTAAAGGCGGAAGAGCTAGTACCTGTGGTTGTTTGGCAGCATTTGCCTAATGCATAAGTTGTCGTATATTTTCTCATTACCTCAGTTATGAACCATCCTTCATCCGCCAGTAAGGTCAGTGGAGAGACAAACTTCCCTTTCTTGTAGTAGAACCTGCTGGGTATGGCTTCCTTCTCGTAGACAGTCATGTGCTCCACCGTCCGCAGCTTGTTGTATATCTGCAGAGAAAACCAGGGGTGACTGGGGTTGCATCCTCTCTGTCACACGAATATGAATATTTAATGCACCTGGAGGAGAGGGAGGACTTTATAAGACTAAAAAGAAAAAGAAAAGAGGAATTCCTCAAACAGCTGATAGACTTGACTCCGTAAAAAAGAGAAACTTCTATATGTCTCAGAAGACAAGGAGGTTTACCTAGTAAGGCTGGAGATCCACATGCCCATGACCTAGGGGTAAGTGAAAACCCTGGTACATGTGCGCCTGCAGGTCTGTGGAGGGATACGTACTGCAAACTGGAGCAGCCCAAAAGCCTAGCAACAGTGAGATACCTGGATCGAGGGGTAAATGGCAGTGGAATATTATATAGCAACGAAGAGGAAGGGATTATAGCTACACAGAACACCTGAATTTCAGTCTGAGACACACACACACACACACACAAAGCACGTTGCAGAAGAACACAGACAAGAGTTTTCCTGTTATAGGAAGTTCAAGTAACTACAAAAACTAATGACCATATTTGGTAAAACTATAAAGAGAATTAGGGAAACGATCACTCGGAATTTAGGACAGTGGCTTTCTCTGAGGTGGCTGCACGGGTGATGGGGTCTGAGAAGGGCACACAGGAGTTACTACAGGTAATGATACTGTGCTGTTTCTCAGTATATTGAATATAAGGTGCCGTCGTAATAGTATCCTTTACACCTTACACATATTTTATAATAATTTTTGGCATCTACTGAATAACAAGTGAACAAACTACAAAAGCGTATTTATGTCAAAAAGGCTAAAATAAAATTAAAGAGAGAAGGAGAAATTGGATCCCACCACGACCAAAGGAAGAGGGTTTGTTCTTTGACTTGACCTAGAGCACGTCCTACCTCCGCTCGAATCTGAAAAGTGCCAGTTGTCCGCCACTAATTACACTGCGAGTTCCCCGATGACATGTAAACTCTACGCATGTCCCACATCTAGCAGCAGCTTAACATGTTCCTGGCTAAAACGAAAGCCCCCTGGCTGACGCTGAGGAACTGACCGCAAACCGGAGTTTATCCACTCGCCTCTGAAATGAATTAGTCCTCGGGCTGTTCGGCAGAGGGTTTCCGATGGCCCCGTGCGTCGTGATTTCCTACTTAAAGCCCACACTTTGGGGAAGTGGGTGCATGTGCAGGAAGCGTTTGGAGAAGGGAAACGTCCAAGGACACATCGCGGGCCTCATACACGGTTGGGTCCATCACATGACAGACTGTCACCCAAACACGCCCCCCTTGTGAATAATCTACCACCTGCGTGAGGCAGCTTGCGGCCCGCCTGGTCCTGGTCCAGAGGAGCGCTTCCCACTCGCGAGCTGCCCCCGCCTAAGCATCCTGGAAGCGGCGCCTCCCTAAGCGCCAAGTTGGAGGTGCGGGCGGGCGAGCTGCCTGCCAGGGGAACAGGCCGTCTCCCTCTCCGTCTCTGTCTCTGTCTCTGTCTCCGTCTCCATCTCCGCAAGAAGCAGTCACTGTGGCACCTGCCCCTGCATGAGATATTCTCCCCGTTTCGTGTTGAGGGAGCTCATGGGACATTGTGCAAACACGCCTTCCCCTCCTGAGAAAAAGGCCTGTCCGCCGGGGGAGGGGCAGCACTGGGAGGGTGGGCTGTTGGCCACTGGTCCCTCAGCCCCACACTGACAGCTCTCAGACTCTTCGATGGGGTGGGCGGGGTGGGGAGAGGGGTCTCTGGGCCAAAGGGGGGGGGGGGGGGGGGGGAGAGGGGTCTCTGGGCCAAAGAGAAGAGGCTGCAGTCCACCCCTGCGCTCCATCAACACCAACAACCGCCCAGCACCCGTTGGCCAGTGTCTCGCTGCTGTGAGCATGGGGGAGGCACCAGGCACCCCACGGCGGGCTCCCCCCCAGGCCACAGCTGGGCCTCCCCGAGGAAGGCGCTCGTCCTGGCCCAGAGCATCTTCTCTGGAGCCGGCAGGAGCCCCGAAGCCTACACTGGGAGGCGGCCAGGCCACCTGGGGCCGAGCGGTCACCCAACGGTGCCCCCGGCTCCTCCTCATTTTCTCAGGGTGACTCAGCACCAGGTTCTCCGGATGTAATCGGTGTTGGGGAGAAGGGTAGGCAGAGGCCTGTAATCTCAGGGTGCTGGGTCCCCGGAGGGCAGTGACGGGGGAGCGAGAGGGCGCCACATCTGCACATGTGGGAGCTCAGCCTCACCCTCGCGGGAGCACCCCCTGGATGGTGGTGATCACAGCCTCACCCTCTTGGGAGCACCCCCCCTGGATGGTGGTGATCACAGCCTCACCCTCGCGGGAGCACCCCCTGGATGGTGGTGATCACAGTGAGTGACACGTGCATCGTCCTTGCAGCGGCCAGCATGCCCCTGTGCTTCCAGCAGCCCCGGACGGAAGCTGCGCTGCGTGGACAGAGGGGCCTGGTTGGGAAGATGCCGGGTTATGACGGAGCTGGATGGGACCCAGCAGAGTGGATCCTGTGCTAAGGAGCTGACCCACAGTGCACACGGCTTCAGTGGCTCATTCGCCTGCTTGTCTCCAGTTCCCTGAGGAACACAGTCCGACGGGGCTGCTCCCAGAGAAAGAGCATCTGCGTGTGCCTCCAACACTGCCCAGCAGGTGAGCACCGGGCCAGTACAGTAGGCCCATTACGGGCTAAACACTCAGCCTGAGAAGCACTGTACATCTCTTATCACCTTCGGTTGCCACTGAAGTTCAGTGCCGTAGGTCCCCACACGCCCATTTTAGAGAAGAGAAAACAGAGGCAGGGGAGGCTGAAACCGCGATGGAGGTCACCAGCTGCTGCAGGATAAAGATCAAGCAGGAGTGGTGGCCGGGCTCTATCCCCTCCCCTCCCCCGTCCACCTCCCTCCCTGTCTTGTGCTCTTGCCTCAGCGTGTTTCCCGGGAGCTGGCCAGAGGCTCACAAGGGGCCCGCGGTCCTTCACTTGCTGCAGGTCCCCCAGGCTGATGTGCTGCTTCAGCTCAATCACTTTGTCCTTCCAGAAGATGTCGGTCATCCCATGGTCGGAGAAGATGATGACATTGAGCTTGTCCTGCAGCTCCCGCTCCTGTGGGTGGACAAAGGTGGTCATCACAGCTGGGAGGGGGAGAGGGACAGAGAGAGAGAGAGGGAGGGGAGGGAAAAGAGGGAGGGGGAGGGAGAGGGAGAGCAAGAGAGGGGAAGGGAGAAGGAAAGTAAGAGAGGGAGAGAGGGAAGGCCATGGTCGGAGAAGATGATGACATTGAGCTTGTCCTGCAGCTCCCGCTCCTGTGGGTGGACAAAGGTGGTCATCACAGCTGGGAGGGGGAGAGGGACAGAGAGAGAGAGAGGGAGGGGAGGGAAAAGAGGGAGGGGGAGGGAGAGGGAGAGCAAGAGAGGGGAAGGGAGAAGGAAAGTAAGAGAGGGAGAGAGGGAAGGGGAGGGGAGGGAGAGGGACAGGTAGAGAGAGGGGAGGGGAAGGGGGGGGGGGGAAGGGGGGAGAGGGAGATGGGAAAGGGGAAGGGAGAGGGAGAGAATGAGAGGGAAAGGGAGAGGGGAGAAAGGGAGGGAGAAGGGGAGGGGAGGAGGAGGGGGAGAAAGAGAGGGAAAGAGAGAGGGAGAGGAGAGAAGGGGAGGGAAAGGGGGAGGGAGGTATTTTAACCTACACATTATAGAAGAAAGGACATGTAACCAAGTCTGAATTTCATCGTCTAGCCTCCCTCCCTGAAGATACAGTTCACACTGGGCAGAAGCCCTCTGGGGAGGGGTGGCACCTGAGCCCGTTCCAATGGCGCTAAAGACGGCACATACGGCCTTTCACCCAGCAAAGTGCCCTCACTGCTGTCTGTCGTCTGTGGCTCTTTCAACCAACTTGCATGGTGACAGAACTGTCCCTCCCCACTTCACAGATGTGCAAACTACAGCCCAGCCAATTTTGGAAAAATAATGCCTTGCCTAAAGTCATTCAGCCAGGCCGTGGCAAAGGAGGGGCAGAGCCCAGCCTGGCTCCCAGACATCGGCTTTGGTGCAGAACGGGCCATCTCGCCAGTGGAGCGGGCTGACAATGCCTGTCATTTCCCGCCCCCCGGCCTGGCTGTAAACCAAGGGGTCTCTCCCCCCGAGGAGGGGTGTGTGAGGAAGATGGACTTCCCACAGCCTGGGGCTGCCCTGTCAGCTTCAACAGCAGGAGAGACAATGCTGAGGGGTGTGACCGTCAAGGAGACAGACAGAGAGTGACAGGAGGGAGGGCAGCCAGGGGCCTTGCTCTCGGTCACCTGGATCCACTGGGCCATGTACTTGAAGACGGTGTCCACGGCCTTCAGGGCGTCTTTCCTCTGCGGCGACGAGGGGCCGTAGTGGTGGCCCTCCACGTCGATGCGCTCGTGGTATATGGCGGCCAGGTCGGCACGGCCATTCCTGGAGGCAGCAAGGGGAGAGTCAGCACTGAGAGAGGCCCCACTGTCTCCACTCTCACCCAGCTCCCAGCCCCTGGGCAGGCATCGGCATCCCCAAACCTGCCCTGAGGGCCGGCAAGGCTGTCAGCTCTAAGTGACAAGGCGATATGGGACATGGGGGTACTTGGAATATGGGGGGGGAGGGGGGGGAGGAAGGGACTCTCTAAAGGACACGATTGTCTAAGCTGTGCTGTGCCTCTGAAACAGTTACAGAATAATATGCAACGTAAAAAATAAACAAAAGGATGCAGAATCTATGTCAAAAAATGAACAGGGTGGGATCTGCGGGGAGGAGCAGGAATTCAGCACCGAGACACGCTGGTCCAGCACCTTGGTGACAAGGGTCAGAGGGCATGTGGATGGGCCACTCGTCTCTGGCTGCTGTGGCATTGCCCGTCATGTCCCAAGGGTGGAAGGCGTGGTCACAGGCAGGGATGCTCTGATAGCTCCGCCCCCGCCACCTGCTGGCATGGGGGAGGAGGGGAGAAAAATGAGAAGCAACCCTTTAATTAAGGGCGGTCCCATTAGTGCTGGGCGGTCTGGAAGCCTCTAACTAAAAACCCCAGACTGTGTTTTCACTGATGGGCCAGAGCAAACTTCACCATGGCCTTCTGGGAGGCAAACAGGCCCGTGTTCAGGGCCTGACACCAGCAGACACTCCGGGACCCTTGTCCTATGGGGATGCAGGAGGGATCAGCTCCAGTGTGGACAAAGAGGGAATCCTGCAGTGACCACACTTCTGTGGGTCCCAAGAAAAACACCCGCTCTTGGCAGAGTACTCAGGTAAAACCCAAGCTGGTTAGCCCTTGAGGCTGGGCCAGGAATGACCAGGAACTGGTGATGGAAACTGGGGTCAGGGAGGAAAGAAAAACGCCTTCATGTGGCGTGTGCCACCCGAGTTTCCTCCTCAGCCCTGGCTCTGCCCAGTACCTCAGAACAACGACGATGGTGCTGACGGCGGTAATAGTAGTAACTGATACAAACTGAAGCAATGGAGAGGAAATGAGAGCCAATTGGTTCGCTTGGACTTTACAAGGGTTAATAATTAACACTCTGGGGGAATGCCTAATTTCTCTTAAAAGCTTTATTAAATGCACACACCACACACACACACACACACTGTGGCCTGGTCTCTCCTGGTGTGGCCTCCCCACCCTTGGGACATGAGGAATGAAAGGCTAGGTGTCCTCAGAGCCTGCTGTGCCCTGGGTCTAGCATCCACAGGGGAAGCTAGTGGCCTCACAGCAGTCCAGACAGTGCGGTTTACGTGACCAGCCCCCAGGCCTCAGGGGAGGTGCTGCCTCTTCGGGAAGCTGGCCGTGATGCCCGGGCCCAGCCGGGTGGCCCTTCGGGCACTTACAGGGCACTCCAGGTTCATCTCTGGTTATGATTTTTCATATTGACTGTAGTTGCCCATGTATGTGTGTCCTTCTCACTCTCTAAATCGTGAAATTCTTTTGCCCTAGGGGTGGTGACTCACTCTCCTAGCTCTAGCCTAGTATTTGGCACACAGTAGGTGCTTTAAAACTGTCGGTTGTATGTATAATAATAGTAAGTGCTCTATGAATGATAGTTTTCTCTGGGTCAGGTGCTATGTTGAGGGCTTTTACTGACATTATCTTACGTAATCCTCACAACAGCCCTATAAGGTAGGTATGTATTGAACAGAGAGTTCAATACAGTTGCCAGCATCACACAGCTAGTGAGAGGTGTATGGGACTCAAACCCAGGCGGGACCGACCCCGTCACCCTGAACACAATCACTGAAATCTCAACAGCCCACAGCACATTCTGCTTAACCCAACTGATCTTGGGGAAACGGTTCTTATTCTCTTATAAGAATCCCGCCAACCCCAAGAAAGCTGATGTGAGACACGGCAAAGGCAGCACCGTGAAACGAAGTCGTTTTCACTTCTCCACGTACAGACTCCAGTCTGCGGCCGGCCACGCCTTCCAAGTCTGGAGCTCCGGTGAGGAGCGTCCCTACCGAAAAGCATGTGGCTACTTTGCAGATGAAGAAATAGACCAAAGAGGATGCTGGGAGTTAGGCAAAGCCTCACAGATCTGAGACTTGCCCAACCGGGGCTTCTGAGTGTCCACATCCACTTCGTTCACTGCACGGTCCCCAGAGAAGGTTCTGGTCCTGTAACCACGCCGAAACTCCATTTCGTTGCCATGACCCTTCCTCCTTTCTGCCCGTCCACCCCCTTCCTTAATCATCAAGCCCTTCGGACGTCGGATTCTGGTCAGCATCACACTGTCTTAAGGACAAAGCCTCAGGTGTGCTGGCCACACAGAGTTTCGGTCAGGCTACAGGTGACATCTGGACCTCAGTTGTGTCCGCCCCAGGCCCATGAGAGCAGAAAGAGCCTAGGGACCACCCCCTCACGAAACCAGACAGCACAACGCCATGGCTGACGTCAGGACCTGCTACAGTGATCAACTGCCCTGGCCCCACCCATCAGTAGAGCCCACGACCCCACCTCCTTCAGCCACCGCGATGAGTGACTTCCCTTCTATACAGCCCTCCTCTGGACGCCGTCGGGGAGCCAGGCCTCTGAGCACTAGCTCACCTGTGACTCTGGGTGGGCACCATCTCTCAACTAGTAAACTAATTTTCCGGGCTGTTCACTTCTGTTCGCATTTGCTTTGGCTTTGATGCACACAAGTGAACGGACCCCTTTCGGTTGGTAACAGCCTCTCTCTTTCTTGTGGTCGGACTTGCCAAGGGGCCCACCACGTAAGGACTCTGTGATGCTCTACTGCCTGCCCTGAGCTGAGCATCACAGGTCTGCTTTCAAGGTAAGTGGAATGTTGCTTTCTCTTTTTATTTTTATTTTATAAAAAAAATCTATTGATTTTTGAGAGAGAGAGAAACGTCGATTTGCTGTTCTACTCATTTATGCATTCATTGCTTGATTCTTGTATGTGCCCGGACCAAGGATCGAACCCGCAACCTTAGCACATTGGGAAGATGCTCTAACTGACTGGACTACCCAGCCGGGGCCACTTTTCTCTTTTTAGAACAAAAATAAACGGGCCCTTCTTTACAAATGCCATGACCACCGTCCTACACAACGGGGATTGGGTTAGGTTGTTATTTAGGTGTTTCCCACAAGTGATGTTGTCACTCGTCACACTCACTTACGTGCGAATGACCAACTCTCACTCCCTCGGCATCTAAGACAGCAGAGAACAAGTCACTGAGATCTCCAAGCGTGTCGGCGGCGGGGGGGACTTCTCGCTGGCCCTGATGCATTTCATTTATTCCTAAATTTCTTTGAGGCCCAAGTTCATGACACTGAAGGGCGATGGTGCTTCCTCCACCACCATGCTGGAACGTATGGAACCTTCCAGAAAAGTCATGCCCTCAGATAAGCCTCAGCATGTAGCTGTGTTGTGCACTTGTATAGGCAGCATCCCAGATGTGCGGCCTGCATGGTGTGTCCTGTGTTTAGGTGTGCACCCTTCCATGGTAGGGCTTGTATGTGGGGAACAGTTCCCAACAGGAGACTGTTGCAGTCAAGTTCAATGAAATGCTTTTAGGTCATTTCGTCTTCGACACCTCGCTTCGCCGCCGAAGCCAGGGGGCTGGTTTCTTTTAGGCTATTTGCCATATCCACAAATCTCCATGTGATCAGAAAGCCAGGGCTTCCCTCAGAGGCACCTGATGGCTTTGTGTCAGGAAGCTGTCAACTCCAGATGCCGGCAACACCGGCTGCGGGGTGCTTGCGAGTCAGGGATTTATGCACGTGCCTTGCGTGAAAGGCTTCAATGCTGGGGTCTCCCTGATTCATTAGGGACCCACGTCTTCCAGGCTGAGAGCTCTTGCCTGCTTAGAGTCTAGCTGACAAATTCTTGGTCGCCAGCTGTTTTCCACCTGGGCCTGGTCTCCATCACAGGCCAGCTCATTTGTAACGGAGTGCTCGGGTGAGGAGCGATGGGTGGGAATGTCTGCAGGTCTGTTAGTGGCTATTTACGGCTTGAAGGTCCAGGAACGGTGCCAGAAGGACATGTGGACATCAGCCCAGTTACCTGAGAGCCACAAGGGGCCCCTAGTCCCGGGGTTTCAGGGACACTCAGGTCCCCCATCACCTCAGGACTCTGTCCAGATTTCTTTTCAATGTGAAAAGTTCATAATGTCCCATCCATTTTCCTTACTGACGAGGGTCGGAAAGAGAAAGAATTAGGGCGAGAGAAACGGAGGCAATTTCAAGGAATGGTGGACGTTACTGACTGTTCACAAAAGCCATCCGAAACTTAGAAATAAGGCCAGAAAAGCCGCCGCCTGTCCTTGCGGTGCGGTACCAGGCAGCGTCAGGAAGCTCGCTCACGCTCCCCAGACTTAACTACGGATGAGCGCCCAGACTCCAGAAACTCAGCTGCTAACCTGCTGGAAACTGACGAGATGAAAGTACTTTTGTCTGGTAGAGATTATGGTCTGATGATCCTCTAAGTTATTAAGCATTTCTGCATCTTACAATAATTGTATCCCATAATTCTCGACCATCCTTTTCCTCGTCCGTGTTTCTTATATTCTCCTTTCAACCCATCTTGTCATCTCCTGAGTCCCTCAGAAAGAAATTAACTTGACCTGCTGCATAATTCTCATACACTCATGTAGTGAGCACATGGCGAGGTTTCATTGGGAAAATTATGCTTTGATGGGCACCCAGAACTAGACACATCTGAGTTCACATTCTAGCCTCTTTCTCACTAACCCGGAGGTCTCTAAACCGCTCTACGCCTCAATTTCCCATCTGAAAAGCCTCCTCAGAGCCTCCTACCTGGGTACTGAGTGAGCTGGTGTTTATAACGTGCTTGCCACACAGTAAAAGGGAGGCAAAGGGGAGAAACACCCCCATTTCTGTTCCACGCAGACATGTGTCAGGCTGGCATTGCTCTGTGCGTCGAGCAGGGAGGGGACACCAGCGTCTGCTGAGCCTGTGTCCCTGCCCCTCTTCCTGGGGCCCCTGGGGAGGAGGGACAATGACCAGGACACTGGAGCTGTCGCCACAGCCTGGCCTCGCCGCACCCATGGCCCCTCGTTATTGACCAACCTTTTGAGGTCACAGCGGTCAGTCTTCCCGGCCCAGGGC